>NC_091982.1:89079779-89188532 GCF_044704955.1 Pristiophorus japonicus | reverse complement strand
CCCCCAGGTACTCCCCCCTACCCCCCATCCCCCCCTACTCCCCCTACCCCCATCCCCCTACTCCCCCTACCCCCATCACCCCTACACCCCCTACCCCCATCCCCCCTACACCCCCTACCCCCCCTCCCCACTCACCCCCTACCCCCATCCCCCTACTCCCCTACCCCCATCTCCCCCCTACACCCCCACCCCCATCTCCCCTACTCCCCCCCCCCCCCTCCCCACTCCCCTCCCCCACCCCCATCTCCCACCTATCCCCCACCCCCACCCTCCCCCACTCCCCACTCCCCATCCCCCACCCCCCACCCCCATCTCCCCCCCCCTACCCCTCCCCTACTCCCCCTACCCCACTCCCCTTCCCCCACTCCCCAACTCCCCCTACCCCCATCTCCCCTACCCCCTACCCCCACTCCCCTACCCCCCCCTACTCCCCATCTCCCCTACTCCCCCATCCATCTCCCTCCCCATCTCCCCTACTCCCCTCTCCCTACCTCCCATCTCCCTACTCCCCATCCCCCTCTCCCCTCCCCACCCACCCCATCCCCCTCCCCTACTCCCCCATCCTCCCCCCTCCCCTACTCCCCCATCCCCCTCCCTACTCCCCCATCCCCATCCCCACCCTCCCCCACCCCCACCCCCCTACTCCCCCATCCCCCTCCCCTACTCCCCCCATCCTCCTCCCTCCCCCTCCCCTACTCCCCCATCCCCTCCTCCCCCATCCCCCTCCTCCCCCATCCCCTCCTCCCCCATCCCCCTCCCCCCTCCCCTCCTCCCCCATCCCCCTCCTCCCCCATCCCCCATCCCCTACCCCCATCCCCCTCCTCCCCCATCCCCCTCCTCCCCCATCCCCCTCCTCCCCCATCCCCCTCCTCCCCATCCCCCATCTCCCCTACCCCCATCCCCCATCTCCCCTACCCCCATCCCCTCCCTCCCCCCATCCCCCTCCTCCCCCATCCCCTCCTCCCCTACCCCCATCTCCCCTACTCCCCTACCCCCATCTCCCCTCCTCCCCTACCCCCATCTCCCCTCCTCCCCTACCCCCATCTCCCCCTCCTCCCCTACCCCCATCTCCCCTCCCCCATCCCCCTCCTCCCCCATCCCCCTCCTCCCCTACCCCCATCTCCCTCCTCCCCTACCCCCATCTCCCCTACTCCCATCTCCCCTACTCCCCTACCCCCATCTCCCCTACTCCCCTACCCCCATCTCCCCTACTCCCCCATCTCCCCTACTCCCCCATCCCCCCATCTCCCCTACTCCCCCATCCCCCCATCTCCCCTACTCCCCCATCCCCCCATCTCCCCTACTCCCCCATCCCCCTCTTCCTCCCCCACCCCTACCCCCATCTCCCATACCCCCATCTCCCCAACTCCCCCACCCCCCTCTTCCTCCCCCCACCCCCCTCTTCCTCCCCCACCCCCTCTTCCTCCCCCACCCCCCTCTTCCTCCCCCACCCCCATCTCCCCCCATCCCCCTCCTCCCCTACCCCCATCTCCCCCATCCCCATCTCCCCCATCCCCCTCTTCCTCCCCCCCTCCACCCTATCCCCCTCTTCCTCTTCCTCCCCCCCTTCTCCCCCTTCCCTCGCTGTCAGAAACACAGACACTGACAGACAGAGAGATAGAGACACTGACAGAGACACACTGGGAGGGCCGTCCCAGCACGCTGTTGGAGGACTCCCGGTGCTGCAGTCGGTAAGTAGAAAATGTTTTATTTGTTGATTTTTAATTTTAAAAACATTTTTATTAATTTTTTTTGATTGATTTATTGGTTGATTTATTGATGTATTTATCATTTATTATTGATGATGGCTCTTTATTTGTAAAACTGAAGTGTTTAATGTTTGTAAACTTCCCTTTAAACCCCACCCCCATTCCCTGCGCCTAATTTGTAACCTACACCTGATTTTCTAAAGTGTAGACAAGGTTTTTTCGAACGTACAAAAATCTTCACTTACTCCATTCTAAGTTAGTTTGGAGTAAGTTTTCACTGCCTAAACTTTGAAAACAGGCGTAAGTGGCTGTACACGCCCCCTTTTGAAAAAAAAATTCTGTTCCAAAGTGAAACTGTTCAAACTGACTAGAACTGGAGCAAACTAAATGCTGAAAATTCAAATTTCTAAGATACTCCATTCTAAACCAGTTGCTCCAAAAAAAACAGGAGCAACTCAGGCCGAAACTTGGCCCCATAGAAATTAAAGCACAGAAGGAAGCCATTTTGGCCCATCGTGTTTGCACCAGTCAAAAAAGAGCTATCCAGCGTAATCCCACTCTCCAGTTCTTGGTCCATAGTCTTGCAGGTTACGGCACTTCAAGTGCATATCCAAGTATTTTTTCAATGTGATGAGGGTTTCTGCCTCTACCATTCTTTCAGGCAGTGAGCTCCAGACTCCCACTGCCCTCTGGGTGAAGACATTTCTCCTCAACTCACCTCTAATTTGTGGATGACACCAAATTGGGTGGGATAGTTAATATTGAGGACGACTGCAACAAATTACAGGAAGACATTAATAAACATGCAGAATGGGCATACAATTGGCAAATGAAATTCAGCACAGATAAATGTGAGGTATTACGTTTTGCTAGAAAGAATACGAAGGTCACTTATTACTTGGAGTTTAAGAGTCTGGGTGGGGTCGAGGAGCAAAAGGATCTTGGAGTACAAATGCACAATTCACTAAAGGTAATGACGCAGGTTAACAAGGCTATAAAAAAAAGTAAACCAGGCATTAGCGTTTATTACTAGAGGGATAGAATTAAAAAGTAGTGAAGTTATGCTAAGCCTGTATTGAACCTTGGTAGGACCACATTTGGAGTACTGCATATAATTCTGGTCACCATATTATAAAAAGTATATCGAGGTACTGGAGAGGGTGCAGAGATCTTCAAGGATGATACCAGAAATGTGAGGATACACCTATCAGGAAAGCATGAACAGGCTGAGGGGTAACCTAATTGAGGTTTTTAAAATTATGAAAGGTTTTGATAGAGTAGATACAGAGAGAATGTTTACTTGTGGGGAAGAGAATAACTAGAGACCATCAATATGAGATAGTCACCAAGAAATCCAATAGAGAATTCAGAAGAAACTTCTTTACCCAAAGAGTGGTGAAAATGTGGAACTCGCTACCACAGAAAGTAATTGATGCAAATAGAATAGATTTAAGGCAGGAGTGGGAAAAATACGGACTGCGGGCCATATCCGGCCCGCCAAGGCATTCATCTGGCCCATTGGATGAGACAGAAATAGAACACGAGCCGGAGCTCAAGCTGCACATTCGTCGATCCACTTTCACTTCTCATGGGTCAGAGGCAGACCCGAACTGCAGCTAAGGAAAAAACATAGTAATACTTCATTCAAATTAATAATTCGCAAAAGCAGTTCTCCTGGCCTGATTCTAAAAGGATCCGTTCTGTAATTCTGGGCCCCAATGGCGGACATCCATCGCCAGAATGCAGTGCGTACTCAAATATGCCCTATCCAATTTTGAGTGGAGTTATAGCTGCTCATCTCCACAAATCTTCTACCGAAGAAAGTGACCGATGCTGCATCTTTCCTTTCCCGGTATGCAGCATACAACAGCAGGGAAGTTTTCATCTGGCACCAATTGGGATGGCATTAGTAACCTTTGCAGAGGGACTGAGGTGCAGAATTGATGCTGACACAGGCTCTAATGAGGGCACATTTCTATTTCACAGCACTGATTTTCAGAGACCACAATATTTTCAACTTTTATCTTTGATTCATTTCTAAGCATTGAATACATGTTATTGTAAGATAGCATCTGACTACTGTCTGAATTTATGTTTATGCAATTTTTATGTTTATGCAATGTTCCCTCTAATTGTTTCTGCACTTTAAATTTGCTGCCGGCCACTATTCAGTCGCACATGCGCAGTATCTCTTCCATCGGCAGGAGCTGGGGAATGGCCTGCGCAGGACCGCTCGATTGGTGGAACTTTGGTGGGTGGCCCTCAACAGCTCACCAAAACTTGTTAGGTAGCCCTCCAGCCCAAATAATTGCTCACCCCTGATTTAAGGGGAGGCTAGATAAGCATGAGGGAGAAGTGAATAGAGGGTTATGTTGACAGAGTTAGATGAGGAAAGACGTTAGGAGGCTCAAGTGGACCATAAATGCCAGCATGGATTGGTTGGGCCAAATCGCCTGTTTCTGTGCCGTATATCCTATGTAATCCTATATAATCCTATGTAATCCTTCTACCAATTAATTAAATCTATGGCCCCTGGTTATTGATCTCTCTGCCAAGGGAAATAGGTGCTTCCTATCCACTCTATCTACGCCCCTCATAATTTTATACAGCTCAATTAATTCTCCCCTCAGCCTCCTCTGTTCAAAGAAAACAACCCCAGCCTATCCAATCTTTCCCCATAGCTATAATTCTCCAGTCCTGGTAATACCTTCTTAAATCCCTTTTGTACCCTCTCGAGTACAATCACATCTTTCCTGTCATGTGTTGACCAGAACTGTACGCAGTTATGTAGAACTCAATAATTAACCCTAACACAAAAGCAAAATACTGCGGATGCTGGAAATCTGAATTAAAAACAGATAATCCTTGAAATACTCAGCAGGTCAGGCAGCATCTGTGGAGAGAGAAGCAGAGTTAAGTTTCAGGTCAAAGACCTTTCATGAACTATCAAAAATTGCCAGTCTGTCAGCTAAAGGGCCCATTTGTCAGTAGAAATGACAGACTCTGTACTTGATTAGTGATGGAGACATCACTGTTCAAGAAACATTTTAGCTCTGCTGTTTCACAACAACAACAACTTTTATTTACATAGTGCCTTTAACATAGTAAAACGTCCCAAGGCACTTCATAGCAGAGTTATAAGAAAAAAACAATAAATTTGACACCTAGCCACATAAGAAGGAATTACGGCAGATGACCAAAAGCTGAGTAAAATAGGTAGGTTTTAAGGAACAGCTTAAAGGAGGAAAGAGAGGTAGAGATGCAGAGAGGTTTAGGGAGGGAGTTCAAGACCTTAATGCACAGATGGCTGAAGGTATGGCCACCGATGGTTGAGCAGTTATAATCAGGGATGTTCAAGAGGGCAGAATTTGAGGAGCGCAGACATCTCATGGGGTTGTGATGCTGAAAGAGATTACAGAGATAGGGAGGGGCAAGGCCATGGAAGGATTTGTAAACAAGGATGAGAATTCTGAAATCAAGGCGTTGTATAACCAAGATCCAATGTAGGTCAGCAAGCACAGGGGTGATGGGTGAACGGGACTTGGTGCGAGTTAAGACGCGGACTGCCGAGTTTTGGATAACCTCGAGCTTACGTAGGGTAGAATGTGGGAGGCCAGTCAGGAGTGCATTGGAGTAGTCAAGTCTAGAGGTAACAAAGACATGGATGAGGGTTTCAGCAGCAGATAAGCTGAGGCAGGGGCAGAGGCTGGCAAAGTTACAGAGGTGGAAATAGGCGGTTTTAGTTATGCCGCGGATATGTAACCGGAAGCTCATTTCAGAGTCAAATATGATGCCTACGTTGCGAACAGTCTGGTTCAGCCTCAGACAGAAGTTGGGGAGAGGGATGGAGTCAACGGCTAGGGAACGGAGTTTGTGATGGGGCCCAAAGACAATGGCTTCGGTCTTCCCAATATTTAATTAGAGAAAATTTCTGCTCATCCAGTATTGAATGTTGGACAAGCAAACTAACAATTTAGAGACCATGGAGGGGTCGAGAGATGGTGGAGAGGTAGAGCTGGGTGTTATCAGCATACATGTGGAAACTGACGCTGTGTTTTCTCTATCTCCATCACCATCAAGTTTTATCTGGCCAAATAGTGGTCATTGGTGGGCTGGAGATAGAGATGTTGATGGAGATGGAGAGGAAGAGAGAGCGAGAAAGAAGGAGATAATCCCATTCAGCACCAGGGAAATTAATCAGCAAATTAAAAGCTAATACGATGCCTAATTCAAGCAGACTGCAACACTGGACACGAGTGAATCCTCTGGAGGGAGGCTATCGATGAAAACATAAATCACAAAAGGCTGCTGCCTTCTCAGGGGTGGGTTGGTTGCAAGGCAGTGGATTACTATTTTATTGTGATGCCAAGTAGCTTTTTATTCCAGCTTGAGATGACAGGATCGTGACAGGTCCGTTAGCTGCGTTTCTTTGATTGATGGGATTCCCGTTCCTAGAAGCATTTGTTTTTGTGAATAAATCGGGAGAGTAAAGAAACCTGTTGCAGCTTATGAGGGCGATGTGATGCCGACACTCCAGCAGTGTGAATAATTTATCCTGTGTTTATGGGTCTGCATTTAATTTGTAAACAGTAAAATGTAATGGCGCATGCCCTCTGATGGTCTGTATCTAGTGGCAGTCTCTGATGTATCAGTCACCGTTAGATTTGTGCCATAGCATTCCCATGTTGTGCAGGATTTCCATATGCCATGACAGCCTGCCCTGTCTTGTCCTGCTACTTCTCAAAAAATCCTTCCCATCTGTCACCACACAGTGGGACAGAAACAGGTTTTGCGTTAAATATCCCACTCCTTTGTCATTTTTAAAATCCATTAACCATTTTATTGACCTCAATGGAGTGACCTCAGAGGATCATGGAAAGCATAAACCTTAAAAAAAATAATATTCCCTGCAAAGGCAAAGAATTAGACATTGGATATGAAGCACTAATTGATCATATAAAACACAGACACGACTTGGTTACATTCACAATAGATGGAACTTAGCTTGTAAATTTGTATTGGTCTGTATTAAATTACATTATTTTCATATTTAAAATATCTATAATGCTTCCAGGATTAAGTAATTCCTGGAGGGTTAGTGGGATATGCCTCTAGATTATGAATGAATGTTGAGTAACTCAGCAAGTGCATGTTCCACAGCAATGTCAATGCTCTCCATATAAATCATCTCAAAACCCAACTTTTCAATCTAGCCTTCAGTTAGCTCTCCTAACCTCTCATGCACGTGAGCCAAGTAAGCAAGTGTTGGCAGACTATTTTACCATGGTGGGTTTCACAAATGAGCCCAAATCTGTCGCCATCTGCCGTCCACACACATAGAATTTCAGGAGGGTGTCGCATGGTAGCTATTAGGGATTTGAACCCTGCCCATTTCCCTTGCTCTAACCGAGGGGCACCAAGGCCAATTGTTGTGACCTCACTGCCCTCAGCTAACTCAGCAGACTGCGGTTCAAAAGCAGGGCTTTCCGGATCTGTCCAACACCAGCCTTACAGATCAGCCATCAGCTAATTGAATGAGAGCGCAAACTCAAGGGGCCTGAAATTGGTGGATATACCGCCATATACTGCCTGCACACCACCGACATACCCCCAAAATTGCCAAATTGACGACTTACCATCGACATACCGCCGACCCTGCAGCCCGCCCTGGAAAAGGTGGTTTTATGTCGATCTACCGTCGGCGGTATGCATCTTTATCTGTAAATTTTTTTTTATTTGTCAACCCCTCCAGTCTTTCCCACCTCCCACAACGATGTGTTGCCCCCCCAACTGAACTCACCCCCACACCAATCTCCCTTCAAATAGTGATCTCCCCCCCCCCCCCACATACCTGCACAGCACCCTCAGGCTGGCAGTCTCTGCCGATTCTGGTCTGTTGTCTCTCGGCGGGCGGTGCTTTGCAGCAGCATGCGCATGCGCAGAACTTGGGACCCGAAGATTCCCGAGTGTAAAGGACTCACCTCCCACGCACCGCCGACTGTACTCCGCTCCGCCCGCTGCACTCCGCTCGACATACCGCTGAGAAAAAACTGATGAAAATCGCACACACTCTGCCCCAGCGGTACCCGGCAGTATGAAACGACATACCACCGGCATACCGCAGAGAAATGGGCCGACGACCAATTTCGGCCCCTTGGTCTTTCTGGGGCCAGTAAGTGGTTGTGTTGGAACGCAACATCATGATATAACTACTCCACATATGTGCACTGGCTAAAATTATATGGCGAGTCTATGTTTACCTGGCATGATGGGCCACCAAAGAGAAGCCAATTTGCAGAAACACTGGCCGTACTTTGTAAAGGTAAGTGTGGAAGGATGGTGCAGTTATAACTGGCTATCCCAAAAGTCCAGGCCACAATATAAAAGTAACTATACTTACTCCTGCCTTAACCAGCTACATCACCATAACGATTTGGTGTATTTTAGAACTAGATGCAAACCAAGATCTTTAATCACAGCTAGTTTGCTCAACTCTATATTTTGCTAAATACCTAAAACTTAGTTGTGTGCGATCACATAACATGTTTCTTGGATGTCTGTACCTATTCTAAGTTCCATTATCATTTTCAAATACTGCCTTGATCTCCAAACAGGTTACAGACTTCCAACGGAACTTAGGATTAGCACCTTTTGCAAAGTCTAAACCAAATTCAGATTAGACATATGGCATATTCACTTGCCCCTCCCTATCTCTGCAACTTCCGACAGCCCTACAACCCTTTACAAACTCTATAATCCTTCAATTCTGGCCCCTTGTGCATCCGATTTCCTTCGCTCAACCATTGGCGAAGCGACTTCAGCTGTCTAGGCCTTAAGGGGACAAAATTGCCCCTTTTTTAATAGCCTTGTTAGTGCTTCCGGGAGGTGGGGGGGGGGGGGGGTGCGGGGGGAAGCTAACGGGGCGAAAGGCAACTTTTGCCCGGAGGAGTGGGGCACTATCACCTCTTGGGAAATTGGCCGGGAGGATGCAGAGGCATTGCCACAGCAGCACTAAGCCTCGTGGTTAGTGCCCCGGGTCGCCGCACAACCACGATCCCGCACCGCCCCAAGCCGACCACTTAATGCCCCGTGGGGGAAATTTCCCCACAGGTGTTGGAGCTGGTGAACATCCACTCTCAGGGCGGTGATTAAAGGGGAGGGGCAACATCTATTTTTGTCAGACGACTATCGGGTTGGCTCGATAATCGTGGTCCTAGTGTGGTCCAGCCCACCATCGTGCAGCCCAGCACTCTGTTTTGGGTGCCAGGTTACTGGCCCGGTCACATGCTGCCCTGGTGGCTCAGTGGGAGCCATCAGAGACCGTGCAGAATGTGCAACGGCCCTCCCCTTTAATCGTTGAAGTGCGTCAGCACTAGGCACGGCATCCAAGTAGCACTTGACTCCCCGCCCCAGTGGTGCCCCGGTTACCGCCCCCAAAGGAAGTGAAGTATGGGAGATTGCGCTCCGCTTCCTTTGAGGGGCAGTAAGGGCAATTCAGCGGCGCGGGCGGGACTTCCATTCCAGGCGCTAAAAGTCCCGACCCCCGAAGGTTACCGCTCCCAATTGGGGTGCAGAGCAATTTCATCCCCTAAGTCTCCTCATAGAGGTTGCAGCATGGAAGGCGGCCATTCGGCCTATCGTGCCCATGCCAACTTTCAACTAGTCCCATTCCCCTGCCATTTCCTTGTAGCACTGCAAATTCCTTTCCTTCAGATACTGATCCTAATCCCTTTTGAAAGATAAAATTGAATCTGCCTCCACCACCCTTTCAGGTAGCGCATTCCAGATCCTAACCACCCACTGCATAAAAACATTTTCTCTTACGTCGCCTTTGTTTCTTTTGCTTATCACCTTAAATCTGTATCCTTTGGTTCTCAACCCATCTGCCAAGGGGAACAGTGTCTCTCCATCTACCCATCCAGACCCCTCATGATTTTGAACACCTCTATCAAATCTCCTCTCAATTTTCTCTGCTCCAAGGAGAACAACCCCACCTTCTTCAGTCTAGCAACATAATTGAAGTCCCTTATTCCTGGAATCATTCTCGTAAATCTTTTCTGCACCTTCTCTGAGGCCTTCACATCATTCCTAAATTTTGGTGCCCAGAATTGGACACAATCCTCCAGTTGGGGCCGAACCAGTGTTTTATACAGGTTCATCATCATTTTCACACTTTTGTACTCTGTACTTCTATTTATGAAACCCAGGATCCCATTAGCCTTTTTAACTGCTTTCTCAACCTGCCCGGCCACCTTCAACCATTTATGCACATATACCTCCAGGTCTCTCTATTTGTGCACCCCCTTTAGGATTGTAGTTTATAAGTCTTCTCCTCATTCTTTCTACCAAAATGCATCACTTCACTTTTCTGCATTAAATTTCATCCTCCTTTGATATGCTCCTTAAAACCTACCTCTTTGACCAAGCTTTTAATCACGTGTTCTAATATCTCCCTATGTAGCTCAGTCAAATGTTGTCTTATAATGCCCCCGTGAAGTGCCTTGGATGTTTTACTACATTAAAGGCACTATATAAATGCAAGTTGTTATTGAATCGAGGGTGCAAACATGGCTCGAGTCCTGATATTTGCTTTATTGCTTATGAAGATTTATTGATATGGCACCATATATTGAACTATAGAAATTTACATCATAGAAGGAAGCCATTTGGCCCATTGTTTCTGTGCTGATACTCTGCTAGAGTAGTAATGTTGGAAAAAAAACAACTTTCTAATTGAAAAAAATTGCACTCTTCATGTCTGGTTTACATTCGAGAAACTTCTGGACTGTCAGCACATCAGATTTGTTTTTATCCAAAACTAGATGAGTGGTTACCTTTGATCCAAAATCTGATGTGTATATATCTAAACCAAAAGTTGGTATTCAGGTTTCTTAAAGGGGCATGAAGCAGTGTTTGGCAACTACTTTTCTACACAGGGACAGAGAAGAACCAGAAAGGGCCCTGTGTCATGATGATGTCCCATGTTGCGATGTGAAAATGCATTTTGATGTGATCTATGTGACAACATCACGGGCTCAAAAATGAGTGGATAAAGGACTGCCATGCATACTTCATCAAAGACTGTGTCCTGAGCTCCATTGAAAGGTTCAGAGGAAAATGCTTGCTATGCTGATATTGCAACATGCTGTGCCCCCTCAGCACTGTGCTGCACCATTTGCTTTCAGTAAGAATCTCTTCAGTCAGCCCCTTGCGCTAGCATGCGAGATAGGCTGGAAGCAAAGTAATGTATGAAAGAGCAATTACAGAGAGGCAGCATCAGTTGGAATACAGTGGCACTGGCCTTTTCTTTACATGCTATGCGGTAAAACTGCCCCTGTTATAAGTGAAACATTCTCTTGCAGGAACATGAATATCTGATTCATCGGATACATCTGACGTTCAGAGCCATTTCTAAATCATGTTTCAGCCAAAGTCTCAAATGCTATTTTGCAAAAATGCAGGCACAGCCCTTGCACCTGTCTGGCCTCAGTCAGACACATTTAAATGCTTCACATGGAGATTTTGCATCGGAGCTCCACTCAAGCCAAGGCTGCTCACTGATTCCCTTCAATAGTTTTATCTGCTTGCTTATGCTGAAAACACTTTTAAGTTCCCTCTTTTATAACTCACCATTCCGTTCTCCCCTAGCTAGTTAATCCTACTTTAAATATTAATCCAAACTCTGAAATTATCAATGCTTCAATTTCTCTCTGATCTCTCTGGTTGTTCAGTGCTGTTTAAAAACACCCCTGACCCTTATAAATACTGCATACACCTCTTCTCTAAATCCACTCCGTATCGGCAGCTACCATACTTGTTTGATGAGAATCATGAGGCTGTACACTTCTGCAGGTGCAGGAGGTAGCCGGGAATACTGTTCCATTTGCATCTGTAGTAATGAGACGATGCTAAAAATACTGATTTCATTGTTGTGATGATTCTCTAATGCTCAGTAGAAAATGAAAACCCATTTGTATTTAATGCATTGTATGTATGCATTAAAAAAAATTCTCTCTTCTCCAACTGTCATTCAGAATTTAGCAGCTACTTTTCTATGCTCTCAACACTATTCCGTGCTGCTCATGTCTTCTTAATTTTGCTTCAACCAGCTCAAGATTATTCACTCATTTCTCTCCGACTCAGATCCAGCTGATCTTTCTGGCTGCTTACCTGCGCTCTGAATACCTGTTTGATCTTTTCAGCTTCTCTACAGCACTATTGTATTTTTGATATTCTTTTAAACTTCTCACCTGAAGGTGTTGACTTCTTACTGGGTAAGGTTCCCTAGCCACTGGTCAGCACCAGTAGCTCGCACAAGTCATCTTTTGATTAATGTTTGATCCTTGGCAGTGAACCTCTGCAGGTTATTCATTCAAGGGGCATTGGAGCCTGATCCTGCTAAGACGCAAAGTTCAGACAGCTTCAGGAATTCCACTAGGAGAGTGAACTATGGCCAATAATATTTCCTCTCCCAAACCCTGGCGTGCTGACATTAATTGTAGTGCTCCCCAACCTCCATGTTGGTTGATGCCAGTTAATCCAACACAGATCATGGATCAAAGCAAGGATCTTCAGGTCTCCATGGGGCACTTTCATTTGAAGCTGCTGTGCTGTCTCACACTTTCTTTCATTGGAAAACTACGTGCAACCAGGGCATTATATTTGACCTTGAACTGAGCTTCATATTCTATATCCTCAACATCATCAGTACCACTTACTTTCACCTCTGTAACATTGCCTCTACCTTCCCTCACCTTCTCTTCCATTGAAACCTATAATTACGCCTTTATTACCATCAAATTTGATTAATCTAATGCTCTATATGCTGATCTTCCACCGGTCATCTGCCATAACTCCATCTTGTCCAGAATGCAGCAGCACAGATGCCATCCCACACTAAGTTACACCCATCCATCACCCCCACTCTCATTGGGGCTCCCTGGCTCCAACACATCCAATTTAAGATCTTTATCCAGGTCCCTCGATGGCCTCCTGCCTACTTCAGCCATACAGCCCCTCTTGAATCCTTCAGACCGCCAATTATAGCTCCCCCACTTCACCCCATCGTCAGTGACAGAGCCTTAAGGAAGCTCAACCCTTCTCTCTGGAACATCCTTGCCAAACCCTTCTATATCACTCCTCCTCTCTCCTGCTTTAAAAACTCTGACTTTTCCTTAAGTCACTTTCCTAATCTCTCTTCCATGACTTAGGTTTCAATTCCTCATATTTCTCTGCAAAGCACCGTAAGTAGCTCTGTACATTATGTGACATACTTGCTTGCTGATGTTGTCATCACTGTCACCATTCACTAATTTGATTCCTTTTGCAACCTTTCTGATGAAGAGTCAAATTTGTTTTAAGTGAATAATCTGCTTCTGACATGCACCCAGTTTCTGCCTGAGAATGCAGAAAAGAGATTTGCTTTTAGATCTCTGCTCCATAGATTTCCTTTTTGTCCCTGTGATATCGTGTTAAGGGGGAGAAATTCATGTTCGCCAGCAAAGTTGCCGGTGTCACTGGCAACTGGAGTTAACGGTCACTGTAAATGGCCACAACGCTAACGGACAAAGCTGGTATGGGGAGTTTAGAAATTGGTAGCGCAGAGCTTACCTTCAGTGCAACGCCATCCTGGGAGTGTTGCTGGAAGCATCCGAAATGATGTTCCCGTACTGGTGTGGTGTTGTAGCTTCCCACAGCCTCTCACACGGAATTGTGGGTAATGAGGAGGTCTGGGAATGAAAGGGGCCAAGCACACTGAAGCAATGCAAATTAAAGTGAAGTGAAACAATGCAATTTTCAGCCCTGTCTGTCTTTTAAAAATATTTAACATTAAAAATAAGTCCCAAATGTGAAATCTTAAAGCTGAATTACCTTTCTAACCTCAACAAATGGGAAAACTCTCTCAGCACTAACACTAACACAAATGGCTCAGCAAACCAGGGAAGGGGCACCCAGGGTCTCTCACACTACACTCCAACTTTGTGCAGGGTGTTAACACTGGAAGACAGGCTCTCTAGCCACAATGACCAGGTGGCCCTCCAGAAAGAAGGATGTGGGATTACATCACCAAGGCCATCACTGTCAGCAGTATCACCCCCACCACCTGGCTCCAGTAACTAAGGAAGCTTCATGACCTCAGACCAGTGGTCAAAGTCAGTGAATGCATCTTCAAAAGCCATCTCCTACCAACTGCACCACTTGCCTCACACACTGCTTAATGGATAACCCTCACCACCAATCACTCACCTATCAACAATCTGCACCAATCATTCCCCACCTCACCTCACCCCCTTGGAGGAGACAGTGCAGGCCATTCTTGGCAGGGGCATGGCTGAGCACTTGGCTAGCGGCGGGGCTGAAAGAATACAAGATGCTGGTATCCTCATATGTTATCCTCCTTCTGGCTTGCACCTTATGCTTTGTCATCACAACTCCACCCTTGTGGTTTCTTCATTTCACACACCCAAGAAATGCAGTCTGCCCAGCCAGTGGAGTGAAGAAGAACAAGACCAGAAGAAGATTGATTTGACACTCCCAGTCACCAGCTCCTCAAAGTCAACCAGCATAGCCATTTGCAGTGTCTCCCACTGAAAGTCAGCAGCCTTCCACCAGCCATGTAGCAGGCACTGAGGTAGCACTGCGTAACATCAGTACGATAGGCAAAGGCAAACACAAGACAGTCACTAAGAGAATGCAGACAGGTGATGAGTTGATTTCTTGAGATCACATTGGCTGGGTAGAAGTGTATAGGCGGATTGGAAAGTTTGCTTTGTGGTACCTTTTATTTCATCGTTGTGACCAAGAGGACGTTGTGATGGTCAGTAAGATAGAAGGTAAGGTGTGGGATTAATATTGAAAGGGGAATTGGGGTTGTGGTCAGTGGGACCACAGGCAGATGATTCCATCCTGGATATCCCGGCAAACGAAGTGTCTGTCTGAGATGCATCCTTCCTTCTGATTCCTCCTCTTCTGATTCCTCCTCTTCTGTCTCTTCCTCTTCCCTCTGCAAGCAGATGCCGTAAATGTGAAATGACAGAATAAAATGCTAGAAATACTCAGCAGGTCGGGCAGCATCTTGACCGGAGATGTGAATTCTGTTTTTCTCACCACGGATGTTGCACGACCAGCTGAGTATTTGCAGCATGTTCTGTCTTCTCAAAGGCCTTCATTTACCATCCGAATCCTTGCAATTGTCTATCAGAACTCCCTACTCACTTAAAAAACTTTTCATATCTATTGCAGCAAACCACAATTTCAATAAATCAAAAAAATTGTTTAAAACCTTACATTCAAATTTACCTAACGATGTGTGTGTCCCTTTAAGAGGTGCAGACATCGCTACTGTCAGCCTGCTTGTATGCCCTGGCGTCTTTCGGACCCAGTGTTGAATTCAGCGCTACGGTCGAAGTTCGCCTTGATGACGTTAAGTCAGTGTTTTATGCCGATTGATGATATCACGCCACCATTTTTTTCTTTCAGGGAGCTACCAGTTACCGGCAGCGCAAAGGGGACGCAAATATGCCGGCTATCCTGCTCACAGCCTGCATGAGAGGGCAGTGGAACATAGACTTATAACTTAAGCTGGATGCATGATTTTTTATCGAGTGTGGTTCACGTGCATCACCATTAAATGCAGATTTTAAGAAGTGAAGGTTGCTCCACTTTAAAAACTTTGGGGCATTCCATGAGCATTAAATACTTGGATACTTGGAAAGCGAAAGCCAAATCAAAACAAACGATGAAAAGAAGAAGCTTCAATGGAAAAAACTCTGCTGAAGGAAAGAAACAAATCCAAAAGTGGAAAGAGACATTGATAAAGATAAAGAAAAACAGTTGGAAGGAACAAATCTCCAAAAATACTTGCCCAGTACAATGAAAGCACACCAGGAGTACTGTTTTATAATCCTCAGGAATTGCGCTGGGAGGGCGAGGAACATGCGTGCAGACTCCATTGCACATGTGGACAGCTGCCGGCACTGTTTTCGGCACAGGGCTGTAGCTCCGCTCCCCCACTCCACTATATACACCGTGCCAGGACCCGGGACACTCGGCAGAGCAGCCAGAATGGGGGCACATTTTTTCAGCGATGTTTCCAGCGCACAAAGAGAGAGTGCGCCGAAAAAAGGGTTTGGGGAAATCTGGGCCGAATAACATGTCTCACACACATTACACAGAAGGTTTTTGAGTAAGTTGGGCTGTACGCATGGCGAAGTATTTAATCTTGACAAAAAGATCTTTACTTAAGAATGAAATTATTCAACTATACAGTGGGTAGATTTAGAATGTCAAGTTTCTATTGAAATGAAGCAAATTGGCGAAGAAACAAAAACTTTTCTTCTCACGTACAATTTTTCCCCTCTCCTCCTTGGTTCTTCTGAAGATGTTGAATCCCTGGTGCCTATGGAGGTCAGTCACTATCTGGTACCCTCTCCAAGTGCCATTTTTCATGTGTGAACCTTCTCAGTGAATATTGGCAGGCTGTTTGACTGCATGGACTATTGAACTGTACTATCGTCTATCCTAAAGTTACCCTCACCTAATACCTGCAGCAGAAGGAGGAGAACATAAGAACATAAGAAATAGGAGCTGGAGTAGGCTATTTAGCCCTTTGAGCCTGCTCTGCCATTCAACAAGACCATGACTGATCTTCTAACTCAACTCCACCTTCTCGTACTATCTCCTTATCGCTTAATTCCCTTAGTTCCAAAAACGTATCTATCTCTGTGTTGAATATTGTCAACGACCGAGCATTCACAGCTCTCTGGGGTACAGAATTCCAAAGATTCACAGCCCTTTGAGTGAAGAAAGTTCTCCTCATCTCTGTCCTAAATGGCTGACCTCTTTTTATGAGACTGTGACTCTGTGTTCTACATTCCCCAGCCAGGGGAAACATTGTCTCAGCACTAATCCTATCAAGCCACTGAAAATGTTATTTGTTTCAATTAGATCACCTCTCGTTCTTCTAAACTCTAGGGAATATGGGACTAATTACTCAATCTCTCCTCATAGGGCAATCCTCTCATCCCAGGAATCAGTCTAGTGAATGGGAGGTATGGTGGTTTAGGGAAGGAATTCCAGAGTGTGGAGCCTTGGCAATTGAAGGCACAACTTCAAATGGTAGACTGGAGAGAGTGGGACAGTCACAAGACAGCAGATTCAGGGCAACTGAGAGTTATGGAGGTGCTGTAGCACTGGATGAGGTTAAACAGAAGGAACAACCTGTGGATTCCTTTTGAAGTGCCTTTACTCTTATATAGGCAAACACAGCTGTACATTTTGGACACATAAAGACCCCATAAATGTTAATGAACATGTAATAAAATAATTTGTTTTTGGTGGTGTTGGTTGAAGGAGGAATCAGGGCGAGAGTATTGGGAGAACTCACCTGCTCTCCTTGAGATATACCCGACATGGGTAAAGCCTCCTGCCCATCATCCTACGTGCTCTGAGGTTCCTCATGCAGTGACTTCAAACCAATCGTCTCCTCCGCAGCACCATCATGCAGAAGGTTTGCACGAGGTATGGCATTGTCAATATTGCCCCATAATTAAATTGTACCTTTGCAAGAAGCTCAAAAAAGTAGGACAAAGAGTTAAAGCTTCTCTGCTCTATCTCTACCCAAGGTCAATGCCCTCGTATGGACCACATCCTGGTCTATGCATGCGCAATGGGCTTGCTTAGAACAGGGAGCTAGGCATTCAAATGAGGACATTTGAAGCAACAAAGTCTAATGCAATTCTTTAATTTTAGATTTTTTTCAAAGTACCACCCCACCATCGACTGAACGTCTCCTCACCAGACTCGAGGGTTGGCCGGCAGAATTGCTCCCTCGCCCAGACAGAGGGGCTCGGCAAACAAAACCCACCCCACCCCCCTGGGCTTCTTTTGAAGCTGCTGCATAGTGTAAGGTTTCTCATGCCTTTATTTCGGCTTCAACCCTGGGCTTCTTATGAAGGTGAGCCCCGAGCCCCTGTGTCCGGGTGAGGGAACGATTCTGCCAGCTGATGCTCCAACCCTCGAGCCCGGTGAGGAGATGTTCGGTGGTGGCTTGGCACTTTGAAAAAGATCAAAAATTTTAAAATTGCATTAGGCTTCCATTTTTTTCATTTTAAGTTTGAAAAAGTTAAGCTTCATGATGCATATTTAATGACTCTCTCCAAAACTTTGCATAAAAACAATGGCGTTTTTCGGCACCGATTTTTTGATGTGTGCTGGTTTTTCTTAAGTGCCCAGAAGGTGTTTAGGAGTGATCACATACACCGTCCTAGGAAAAATGCAAGTTGGCGAAACTTGCATAAATGTGAAAAACTGGCGCAGACATCTGGTTACGCTGCTTATGACGCAAAAAAATACGAACCTAAAAAAATCGTAACTAACTGAGTTACGCTGGCGCAGAAACGTTGGAGAAACTTGGATATTTTAAATTTAGGTCAAAAAAGTGGCGCGCGCAAAATAAGCGTTGCAGATAACTGGGGAAAATAGAGCTCACTATTTCAGGCACGTCTCAACAGCCTCACATCACAAAAGATCCAATAACGTACACATATTTGTCACAAGTTTTTATTTTTTCCTGGATATTCATTTAATAGGAGTGAACACTTCTGACATACATTACAACTGCTAAATATTCACCCTCACCTAATAAGGCTTCAGGTTGATACTTTACTTTTACAGACCCAATCCACATCTGGACCGGTATCAAACAGGGCTGCATTATCGCTCCAACCCTCTTCTCAATCTTCTTCGCTGCCATGCTCCAACTCACAGTCAACAAGCTCCCTGCTGGAGTGGAACTAAACTACAGAACTAGTGGGAACCTGTTCAACCTACGCCACCTCCAGGCCAGGTCCAAGATCACCCCAACCTCTCGTTGAGCTACAGTACGTGGACGACGCCTGCGTCTGCACACATTCTGAGGCTGAACTCCAGGATAGAGTCGATGTATTCACCGAGGCATATGAAAGGTTGTTTCCACTGGTCGGAGAGACTAGAACTAGGGGGCACAGCCTCAAAATATGGGGGAGCCAATTTAAAACCGAGTTGAGAAGGAATTTCTTCTCCCAGAGGGTTGTGAATCTGTGGAATTCTCTGCCCAAGGAAGCAGTTGATGCTAGCTCATTGATTGTATTCAAATCACAGATAGATAGATTTTTAACCAATAAGGGAATTAAGGGTTATGGGGAGTGGGCGGGTAAGTGGAGCTGAGTCCACGGCCAGATCAGTCATAATCTTGTTGAATGGTGGAGCAGGCTCGAGGAGCTAGATGGCCTACTCCTGTTCCTAATTCTTATGTTCTTATGGGTCCTGCCTGGAGAAAACAACCACCACTGCACAAGCTGGGCCCACATTCGAGGGAGAGGGTAAGTCCTTCAAATTTCAGTCTGGCTTTCCTAAATGTTAAGCACTGCATGGGCTAGCCACGCTTCGATTCCTGGGGATGGCTCCCTCAGCTACGCTTCGGTTGATGCAGTGTGCTATCATTTATCGTGGTCCTTCAAATCAGCCTGCTGCCTGCACTGTGTGAGCCTACTCATGCCACACACCCTGCCCCCACCTCTGCTGCTAACTATAATGTATTTAACCTTGTGTAACCTGCATGACACCTGATCACCAGAGAGCCCACCTGTTGGAGTACAGGTAGGTGAGACACTGTCAGGGCACATAAGGGAGAGAATGTTGGAGTTAGATGCTGCAATAAGGGACCACGCCCAGACCCCGCGCACATTAACAGAATCAACTGCCACTCCCACTCCAATCACCAGCACCTGGGAGTCCCTGGCCAAAGACCGCCCTAAGTGGAGGAAGAGCATCCTCAAGTCTCATCATCGAGAGCAAGCAGAAAACAAGTGCAGGCAGCGGAAGGAGCATACGGCAAACCAGACTCCCCACCCAGCCTTTCCTCCAATGATTGTCGCAGGTGGGATAGACAGAAACTGTAATTCCGGTATTGGACTGTTCAGTCACCTGAGAACTCACTTTTGGAATGGAAGCAAGACTTCGAGGGACTGTCTATGATGAATCCCCAGACCAGCCTCTAAAGAGACCCAAGTCGGGCCTTCCACATTACGTTATGGAACAGGTCCAAACAGCAAACGTGGTCCATATGGAATAATTGCCACTGAGCCTTCAGGCAGCAAAGTGTTCATGGATGAACTGCTGGTGCAAGGCTCGAGCAATTGTTAAAGGGGCACAATGGTCCGTCCTCCTCCGCCGTCGTGCTTCGGGTTCAGGTACTTGCATGACTTCCTTATCCTCGTCCTCATCTTCCTGCTTGTCATCTGCATCTTCCTCATCATTATCATCAGCCACTCTCACAACAGGTGGGTCTTCCACTACCAACTGCTGCTGCCTCATGATGGCTAGGCTATGTACATGCAGCACACAACAGTGAACTGACCAACAATCTCAAGTGAATATTGCAAGTAGCCTCTGGAACGGTCCAGGCATTGGAAACGTGGTTTCAAGATGTCAATGGCTCTCTCTATTATGCTGTGCATCACAATGTGCGACATGCTGTATTCCCAGTCAGCTTCCATCCGGGTTACGTATAGGGGCATCATGAGCCAGGTGGCGAGGCCGTACCTTTGTCTCCCAGTAGCCATCACCGCCCTTCTGGCTGCTGCTGCTGAAACATGGCAGATATAATGCTCTCGCATAGGATAAATGCATCATGGGTAACTTGCATTAACTGACATGATGCGATGCATATCGTCACACACGAGCTGTACATTAATGGAGTGGAAGCCTTTTCTGTTCCTGTACATCTCGGAATTCTCCAAAGGTGCTCGCAAGGCGATGTGGGTACAATCAATGCAGCCCTGTACCTTTGGAAAGCCAGCAATCCTGGAGAAGCCCACAGCCCTCTCACGTATTGCCTGGGCAGTTATGGGGAACTTTATGTAGTCATTCCTTTGGGCATATAGTGCAGCAGTCACCTGCCGAATGCAGACATGTGTTGCAAGTTGAAAAATGGTGCACATATCCCCAGTTGTAGCTTAGAATGATCCGGAGGCATAGAATGAAAGTGCAGCTGTACCCTTCACTTCAACTGACAAAGCAGTCCTCCTGATGCTTCTAGGTTGCAGGTCTACTTTTACTAACTCACAGATCGCAGTTACAACCTTCTGACACAGTCTGCATCACTCAGGTGCCTGTCTCGATATATCTGACGTGGGTAAGGCCTCCTGCCCATCACCCTAAGGGCTCTGAGGTTCCTCATGCAATGACGTTGTCTCCTCCGCAGCACCATTATGCAAATGGCTTGCACAAGGTATGGCATTGTCAGTATTGCCCCATGCTTAAATTTGAACTTTGCAAGAAGCTCAAAACAGCAAGCAGGCAGGACAAGGTTCTTTTTTCTCTCTCCCCACAAGGTCTACATTGGACCACACCCAGGTCTGAGCAGCTGCTGTGATCACAAACCTCCCACCACCGCCCCCCCCCACCCCCCCCGGCTACATTGGATGCCGAGTGCAGGCTTCTGATGACTTCTGTAAGCCTTCCACAGACCCCCACCCCCGAGACTTGATTTGATGTGTAGTGCGGGCTTCTGATGCCTTCTGGATGTGTTCCACAGCAGCACCCCCATCCCCCGGGCTTCTTTTGCAGCCAAGCCCTGAGCCCTTTTGTCCGGGCGCGGGACCGATTCTGCCGGCCGACATTCCGAACCTTGAGCCTTGTTTGCAGACGTTCGGTGGTGGCGTGTCAGTTGAAAAAAAATGATTACAGAATTCCATCAAACTTCGATTTACTGCGTTATAAGGTAAAAAAATGTAATCTTTATTATGCATATTTAAGTGTTCTTGAATCCCTCCAAAACTTCGCTGAAAAACAATGTCGTCTTTCTGCGGCGACTTTTCAATGCGCGCTGGTTTTTCAGGAGTGGTCACATACGCTGACTGAGAATTATTTAGGGGGGGAAACTTACATAATTGACAAAAACTGGCGCAGACATCAGGTTATGCTCCCTATGACACAAAAAAAACTAACCTAAAAATTTGTAACTAACTGAGATACGCTGGCGCACATTCTTTGGGGAAACTTTGATTTTTCAACTTATGCCAAAAAAGTGGCCGGCGCCAAAAAAACAGCGCAAATCCCTGGGGAAAACTGAGCCTCATGTACTTAACTGATTGGCCTAGAAATCCCGGTCGGCTGCTTCCCAGGAGCGATTGAGTGAAAAATTTAAAAAAGATGCCCACTTACCTGTTCCTGCTGTGCCCACTAGAGATTCCTGTCCTAAGGCCTTCACTCACTATGTGTCAGAGTGCGTGCATGTCAGGACGTCCATAAGCTGGAGCTACATTCATTCACATGGCTCTGGGCAGCCAATCCAGGTACAGTATTTTCTTATTCATAATAATGGGAACTCCGTAAGTTGAAGTTCCCATTATTATGATTGAAAAACAGCCCTCAAACATCCAAAACACTAATAAAAAATAGAAAAAAATACACCACATATTTAACATTAATTTAAATTAAAGTTATTACAAAAGTCTTACAAAAAACATATATTTTTCCGATTTTAAATTTTTTTTTTAAATTATGCTTTAAAATAAACTTACCTTAGTGGGCAGGGTTTTTAATGATAAAATGTGTTTTTAAATTTTTATTTTATGATGTTTTTGTGTGTTTAAAACTCTTATGTTTTTAAAACCTGTAAAAGTAGACTAAGCACCTGCTTTTATCAGGCGCAAGAGTCTTCAGGACATCCGCTGGGCAAGATATGGGTAAATACCACAATTTTGCCCATGCGAATGTCCTGGCTGTGGAGATGCCGAGGATCTGTCAAGCTGGAGCTTGACAGATCGGAAAAGCCAGTTTACAGTGTATGCGCATTTTGCGCTGAAAACCGGCTTTTGCGATGCCTTCCCGGATTCATACACACTCCGCACGGCCCTGGGGAGGCCAGGATTTCCAGGCCAATAATGTTCTTATTGTTTAACACAGCATAATATGAATGGGTGGAATTTGACCTTTGACAACCTGTATACTGCGTGCTTAAATCTTTCCATTAGGTGTGTAATATTTCAAGGAATTTATACTATATTTCGATGTTTCAGAGATTTAAACAGAACATAAGAATTAGGAACAGGAGTAGGCCAGCTAGCCCCTCGAGCCTGCTCCGCCATTCAACAAGATCATGGCTGATCTGGCCGTGGACTCAGCTCCACTTACCCACCCGCTCCCCTTAACCCTTAATTCCCTTATTGGTTAAAAATCTATCTATCTGTGATTTGAATACATTCAATGAGCTAGCCTCAACTGCTTCCTTGGGCAAAGAATACCACAGATTCACAACCCTCTGGGAGAAGAAATTCCTTCTCAACTCGGTTTTAAATTGGCTCCCCCATATTTTGAGGCTGTGCCCCCTAATTCTAGTCTCCCCGACCAATGGAAACAACCTCTCTGCCTTTATCTTGTCTATCCCTTTTATTATTTTAAATGTTTCTATAAGATTTCCCCTCATTCTTCTGAACTCCAACGAGTAAAGACCCAGTCTACTCAATCTATCATCATAAAGTAACCCCCTCATCTCCGGAATCAGCCTAGTGAATCGTCTCTGTACCCTCTCCAAAGCTAGTATATCCTTCCTTAAGTAAGGTGACCAAAACTGCACACAGTACTCCAGGTACCCTATACAGTTGCAGCAGGACCTCCCTGCTTTTGTACTCCATCCCTCTCGCAATGAAAGCCAACATTCCATTCGCCTTCCTGATTACCTGCTGCACCTGCAAACTAACTTTTTGGGATTCAACACCCAAAAAGAGTTTCATGCACAAGGACCCCCAGGTCCCTCTGCACCGCAGCATGTTGTAATTTCTCCCCATTCAAATAATATTCCCTTTTACTGTTTTTTTTCCCAAGGTGGATGACCTCACATTTTACGACATTGTATTCCATCTGCCAAACCTTAGCCCATTTGCTTAACCTATCTAAACCTCTTTGCAGCCTCTCTGTGTCCTCTACACAACCCGCTTTCCCACTAATCTTTGTGTCATCAGCAAATTTTGTTACACTACACTGTCCCCTCTTCCAGGTCATCTATGTATATTGTAAACAGTTGTGGTCCCAGCACCGATCCCTGTGGCACACCACTAACTACCGATTTCCAACCCGAAAAGGACCCATTTATCAGATATTTCAGGCCTTAACATGTGTGGCTTAATGGCCATATTTTCTCCGTTAGCATTGCAGTACATTAGTAATATAACAGATTCATGTCTGGTGTGTGTAATTAGGTGCAAGGGTAATGCTTTACAGAGACAAGAAAATTGATTTAACAAAGGTGCGATTACAATGTAATAAATTATTAATATGTTTCTACCTCCCTGTAACAAATAAAAATGTGACTTTTCAAAACTGTACTACAAAACAGCATTATGCTTTTTTACATTGGAGTATTGTTTCTACTTGAAGCAGTTCTTATGAAGAAAGGTTGAGTAGGTTGAGCCTATACACATTGGAGTTCAGAAGAGAGGTGATTTTATCGAAAAAAATAAGATAATGAGGGGGCTCGACAAGGTGGATACAGAAAGGATATTTCCACTAATAAGGGAAACTAAAACTAGGGGACATAGTCTCAGAATAAGGGGCCGCCCATTTAAAACTGAGATGAGGAAGAATTTATTCTTTCAGAGGGTTGTAAATCTATGGAATTCTCTGCCCTAGAGAGCTATGGAGGTTGGGTCATTTAATATATTTAAGGTGGAGATGGACAGATTTTTGAGTGATAAGGAAGTAAAGGGTTATGGGGAGCAGGCAGGGAAATGGAGCTGAATCCATGATCAGATAAACCTATCATCATAGGTGTTGTGTATGGAGAAAGAGTCAGACTGAACACTGTGAGTTCAAAGTAAAGTGTGACCGTAGTCTTTTATTGCAGGTCTCCAGAGTGCCTCTCCAACCTGTGAAGGCTTCAGGAACACCTGTGCTCCCAAGGGATTATGGGATGCCTTCGGACTCCGGGGAATGAGCCCTCTGGTGGCTGTACAGAGTAAATACAAGTCCATATATATAACGACATTCCCCCCAAAGTCAATAGTATAACTATTTACAATGCGAGTCGATCTGGGTCCGTCTTGCTCCGGTTGATCGTCTCGGTGTGAAAGCTGCTGTTGTTGAATCATTTGTTGGGCCCTCGTTGGGCTGCTGTGCAGTTGGCCTTGCTGGGCTGTCTGGTGTGTTGGGCCCTGCAGGGCTGCTGTGGCTTATAGTTTCTGCTTCGTGGTCGACCGTGGTGTCAGTTGACACTGGTGTGTGTGATGGGGGATCAAAAAAGGTAGGGTCCAAAGTGGGTTGCTCAGAGTAGTCTGTGAATCTGAGCTTGATTTGGCCCAAGTGTTTCCGGTGAATGAGTCCATTTGAAAGTTTGACCCGAAACACCCTGCTCCCCTCTTTGGCCACGACAGTGCTAGAAAGCCACTTGGGACTGTGTCCATAATTTAATACAAAGTACAGAATCATTGACTTCAATCGCACGTGACACATTTGCACTATCATGGTATGCACTTTGTTGAAGCCGTCTGCTCTCTACCTGTTCATGTAGATCAGGGTGAACTAATGAGAGCCTCGTCTTAAGTGCTCTTTTCATGAGCAGTTCAGCAGGTGGGATCCCAATGAGTGAGTGTGGTCTCGTGCGGTAGCTAAGCAGAATTCTGGATAGGCGAGTCTGCATGAGCCTTCAGTTACCCTCTTCAAGAGTTGCTTGAAGGTTTGCACTGCTCTCTCTACCTGACCATTGGACGCTGGTTTAAACGGAGCAGATGTGACATGTTTGATGCCGTTACGGGTAATGACTTCTTTGAACTCAGCACTGGTAAAACATGACTCGTTCTCACTCACCAGGAATCGGGTAAGCTGTGTGTGGCAAACATGGCCCGTGGGCTTTCAGTGTTGGCAGCGGACGTGCTAACCAACATTATCTCACATTCAATCCACTTGGAGTACGCGTCTACAACATCAAGGAACATTTTACCCAAGAACAGGCTTGCATAGTTGACGTGTACCCTAGACCACAGTTTGGAGGGCCAAGACCATAAACTTAGAGGTGGCTCCCTGGGTACATTGCTTAACTGCGAGCATGTATTACATCTGTGAACGCAGGACTCTAAGTCGATACCGGACCATCACACGGTGGGATTTGGCTATCGCTTTCATCATTACGATGCTTGGGTGGGTACTGTGGAGGTCATTGATGAAGGTGTCTCTGCCCTTCTTGGGGACCACTACTCAATTGCCTCACAGAAGGCAGTCTGCCTGTATAGACATTTCATCTTTGCGCCGCTGGAACAGCTTTAACTCTTCTTGCATTTCCACTGGGACACTAGACCAGCTCCCGTGAAGCACACAGCTTTTGACTAGAGATAATAAGGGGTCCTGGCTTGTCCAGATTTTGATCTGCCGGGCAGTGACGGGTGATTGCTCACTCTCAAATGTTTCCATAACCATGGCTAGATCTGCGGACTGTGCCATTTCCACCCCCGTGGTGGGCAATGGCAGCCTACTGAGAGCATCAGTGCAGTTTTCTGTGCCCGGCCTGTGGCGGATGGCGTAGTTGTATGCGGACAACGTTCAGAAGTAGATTGTAGAGTGGTTGTCAATTTGGTTGCTGACAACCTTCCGTTTCGTGGGCCTCGTGCTCGGTCAGTTTTTGATGAGTTCTAGTAGTTTCCTTCACTACTCCATTTCTTCACTGCCCAGCTCCGGCTGCTTGTGTCTGTGTCTGTGTCTTTTCCTGGTAAAACTGGGAATAGATATACCCCAAAAAGGCTTACTTATCTCCCACCAAATCTAGCCCAGCTCTTTGTTTCGATTTTGCAACCCAGCTAACTGAAACTTGATTAAATGGTTTTAATCTGGCATTACTAGGCTTTTCGAAGTTGATGAGCTCTCATCCATTGTGCTAGTCTGGCCTGAGCCAGATATTTCGATGCCTGTTGAAAAGGTATTGGAATATGTATGTGACATTTGGGTCCTCTGGGGGGGTGATAATGTTTCTTCCATGGTCGATTGTTTAAATGCTAATGTTTTCTCGGGGCAAGTTTCGAGGGTAAACAGTTCCCAGACAATTTGATTAGCTCCAATGTCCAAACTAGCCCTTTAGAGATTGACCCCACCCCTTTCCTTGCAGACCCAACATTCACCTTTTAAAAATCCCAAATTCGATTAAAGTTCGTAGTTTCTTCCATGTGCACTTTAGGATTTCAAACTTTCTGGTAGATAGTTCCAAATTAAATTCCCTTTCCTGTGAGTCCAAACAGTGGTGGGGGGGGGGGGTCTCCATGAATGCATCCCCTTTTATCCCCTGCAGGCATCGTCTGCCCCTTTAAACTCGTTTGTGTCCCGAAGTTTTCCTTCCATTTTAAAAGTCCAGAAAGGGATTCTTCTCCTCTGCAGGGGAAATGTACCAGGAATCTTTGCGAAATATTGGTAAATTCTACAGTCTGCCCAAGATGAATTTCACCCCAATATTTTATTTGTAATGAATTCAAAAACAAATGATGCAGTGTTATGTTAATGGTGGAGGTTCAAGCTTCAACACAGCTCACATCATCACACTGATTGTTTGGGAAACAAATAAAACATTTCCAAAACACTTCAAAATGAAGTGTCCTCATTATAGTTTGCAACATGTTAGTATTGTCACAATGGCTCCCCCAGTGCCTCAGCTGCTGTAAGCAATGAGCACTACTCCATACAGTTCAGGAAGTCTCAGGTTTGATTCTCAGTCTGTTCTGTGTGGGTGCTAGTTGGGCACTGCAATCAATTGCAGGACACCTGGGTTTGGAAGAGGAGAAGTTGCCAGGCCTGTCACTGACTATCCAGTGAGCCTTGTTGGTGTGTGTGGAAGTCAGGTGAAGAGAGAATGGGGCCCACCTGCCCCGTGCTTCCCCCATCTTCCAACGTTCACTATCTGGGCTCATGTATAAAGAATGAGACTCAGCAAAGGTACTGGATGGTTCTTCTTGTTTGCAGCACCATATCCCAGAGAGGGGAAGATGGAATGAGAGAAAATTGGTGAGAAAAGGTGGACGAAAAAATATATTGTCACACTAATACAAGATTGCATAAATTATGTATGTTATTAGATGTAAATCTGTGTCACAATAAAGTAAATTTCAATTTCTAAACTTCCTTTTTTCTCAAAGGTCCTTGGATTCATTAGTGTTGTCCAACCATGCACTCGCCTCTCTCTGTTTGAGGCCCTCCAATCCAGTTTCTTATTTGACATAGCACCAAGATTTCACCAGTGAGATCCTTTCTGCTTGTAATTGTAGCTCACCGATCCTCCTTGTTCTCCTTGGTACCTTTGTAGTAATTGACATTATTGACCATTCCATTTTCCACCACTGCCTCTCTTCAATAGTCCATCTCTGTGGCACTTCTTTCTTGTATTGCCGCTCCTATATATCATTCGAATGTAATCTGTGCATTTCCTCAAAAGCCTTCTCTGCCTGTGGTTTCATAGTTATGTGACCTAAGAGTCAATCCTGAGTCCTCAAGTCATCACTTACATGCTGTCCCTTGGCGACCTCATCAAAAGATACAGGGTCCACTTGAAGTCTATTGCTAACCAACTCTACCTTTGTGCCAACGTCATATACATCCAAACTAATTACATTATCACAGTGACTACACTTCAAAAGTACTTCATTGGCTGTAAAGCGCTTTGAGACATCCGGTTGTCGTGAAGTGCGCTATATAAATGCAAGTCTTTCTTTCTTCTTTCTAATGCTTATCTGGATTTAAATCCGATAATCAAAGTTTATTTCAACTTAACCTGGACAAGACTGAAGCCATCCTCTTTAGCTGTTCACCCTGATTCCATCAATCTCCCCAGGTGCCGACTCAGGCTAAATCTATTGGCGTTCTAACCTTGGTGTTCTATCTGACCCTGTGCTGTGCTTTGTACCCCACATCCAGTACCCACATATCTGCATCCCACTGCAGTGGAGTGTTGGCTTAGATTATGCATTTAGTTTTTAGAGCGGACCTGAAATTAAACCCTCGGTCTCAGAAGCGGGAGTGTTAGCATCACCGTCAAGCTAATACACTGTTTTCAGGATAAACTCGTTGAACCATTCAGGAGCCCAATATTTATTTTTAGCATTTCAATATTGTATCAAGCATCAAGTATTTTGTCACAAGCAATATCTTAAGCCACCTGATATTGTAAAGGTTTCAAACATGAGATTATTAAGTCTGTTGCCTCAAAGTTTATTATGTTATATACCTTTTCAGTTACACTTGTAAACATATTGTACTGTACTATAATGAATGTACAAGTACTGACTAGTATATCAGTATTACTCACCCTAATGTATTTTCTGTATGTGTCTCACCTCTATAAATCTGCATAATATGCAACATTATATTCATGCCACCTGCACAACATGTTGTACATGATTTCTGCATAATTTTGCCTGTAACATTCTTCACAGGAATACATAATTCTTAGAAGTTCTGCACAATTCCAGGTGCAACACTTTAACTGTGCTCCAGAAACTCCTACTTAAATACAGTCCACTGAGATTTTAAAGAACCAAAGTGACCCCAGAGAACGATGTGCCTGTGGTCTATTTTTAGATGAAGTGCTGAATTTCCTCTGCTTTGTGCCCTAGGTATACCTGTTTCCTAAACGCAGAACAGAGAATAAAGGGGCTGGGGCTCATTACATTGGGTTTCAACTTGGAGAAGGCTGTTGCCCAAAAGCAGGAGAGAAAAAGGAAAGAGTCCAAAAACAGTAGGCCGAAGGCCTGCGGCCTGCTGACCATTCTGTTGGCCCTGAAAGAAAAGGTACTTGACTCTTTGGAGGTGTGAATTGGTTGCTGATGACCACTTCTCCGATCCTCCAATCTGAGGAGGCTGGATGCAACCTCTGATACCCACTTTTAATGGCCCTTCAAAAATTTGGACCAGGTGGAAACTTAGAAAAATGATCCAGGAGGCATGTTGCAGTTACTGCTGCCTCATTAATATTTTATTTGAATGATGCCACCTGTTCTATGCAAGAGAAATCCGCCCTCTATCCCTCCTCCCCCCACTTGGAGAAACTGTTGGAAGTGCACGTGAAGCACAAATTGGGAGCAAGTTGTTTCTGGACCAGGGGACCACTAGGACCTTGGTAATGACCACAACCCATAAACACGAGTGAGTTTAGGTGCCTTCAAACATAACTGCCCAATTAGCACTCGTGCAGTGGAGGGACCGGGAGAGGGTGGGTTGGTGAGATATGGAGGCAGGAAAATTGATCCCAAGATATTTATATTTTTTGAAAGAACCCAACAAATCTTTTCATACGAATATATTTATTTCTATTCTCTCCCGCTCTTGCTCCCTGTCAATACAACTCTATAAAAGCAGACTAGAGTGCTTAAAACGGACAAAATTAACCTGCCTTCCAGCTTTGCATCCCTCACCATAGGAAAATGCCTATTCTGCATTTGGCACTAATACTTGTGGTCCCTCTCAGCTAGGATTGGGCATTCATTGTATAGGTAACTACAAGCAGCGAGGAAGATTGAGAAGAATAGTTACAGTACGCGGACGACACCTGTGTCTGCACACACAGAGGTTGAACTCCAGGACATAGTCAACATATTTGTCGAGACGTCTGAAAGCATGGGCCTTATGCTAAACATCAGCCTGTCCTCGCCGCACAGCACTGCTCCCCAGACATCAAGATCCACGGCGCGGCCCTGGACAATGTGGACCACTTCCCTTATCTCGGGAGCCTCCTATCAAAAAGAACAGGCAGTGACGACGAGATCCAATACCGCCTCCAATGCGCCAGTGCAGCCTTTGGCCGCCTGAGGAAAAGAGCGTTTGAAGACCAGGCCCTCAAAACTGTCACCAAGTTTATGGTCTACAGGGTCGTAGTAATACCCGCCTTCCTGTATGGCTCAGATACGTGGACCATGTACAGTAGACACCTCAAGTCGCTGGAGAAATACCACCAATGGTGTCTCCGCAAGATCCTACAAATGGGAGGACAGGCGCACCAACATTAGCGTCCTCGTCCAGGCCAACATTCCCAGCATTGAAGCACTGACCACACTTGATCAGCTCTGCTGGGCAAGCCACATCGTTCGCATGCCAGACACGAGACTCCCAAAGCAAGCACTTTACTCGGAACTCGTCCACGGCAAATAAGCCAATGGTGGACAGAGGAACCATTACAAGGACACCCTCAAAGCAACCTTGATAAAGTGCGACATCCCCACTGACACCTGGGAGTCCCTGGCCAAAGACCGCCCTAAGTGGAGGAAATGCATCCAGGAGGGCGCTGAGCTCCTTGAGTATTGTTGCCGAGAGAATGCAGAAATCAAGCGCAGGCAGCGGAAGGAGCGTACGGCAAACCAGGCTCCCCGCCTACCCTTCCCTTCAAACACTGTCTGTCCCACCTGTGACAGTGACTATGGTTCTCGTATTGGACTATGCAGCCACCTAAGAATTCATGCTAAGAGTGGAAGCAAGTCTTCCTCGATTCCAAGGGACTGCCTATGATGATGATAATGAACTACAAGCACTTTTGTTTTGATTCTACTTGTCTGATCAAGCAGATACTCAGACCTTCGTGTGTGGCTTTCTGCATTCTACTTACCCTGTGTGGCAACTGCCCCTTTTAGAGGGCCAATTGAAGAGGATACTTACTTTGTGTGCACCCGACCAAGCTACTGAAAAGTTGATCCTTGGGCTTCATTGGAAGTGCAGAGTTTGGCTGCTTTGTATCGGAGCGTGCTATGAGCAGTAGGAGTAACACACTCCTGCTGTTAACAGTGTTCTGCCAATGTAAATTTATGAGCATGAAATCACATCCTACTACTTTGTGGCACAGCAGGCCATCTAACAGCATGTTTGCTGCAAAGATTATGGTGAAGTTCCATTTTTGGCATCACTGTTTACAGAGTATATATATATATATACACAGCACAGAAAAAGGCCATTCAGCCCAACCAGTCTGTGTCATTGCTATTTAGAACTGGCGATCAGCTGTACAGTTGTATCTAGCACGCGTCATATGATGTGGCGCTGAACTAGGGCAGCCAAAATGCGGGAAATACAAATCCCAGTCAGTCAGCATTTATAAAGAGAAAAGTCAGATGTTTCAAGTATAATGCTTTGTGAGAACATCTTTGTTTTTGTTTTGGATTTCCAGCACTTTCATGTTTTTTTTTTACTTAAGACAAAGATGTCCAGGTGAGGAAATTATTGGGTTTGGCTATGATGCCCTCTGCTCAACAGGCACTTAGATGTAATGTTTTATCTTTAGTTCTCCTCCACAGTCCATCTTCATAGCTCTGCTCCCATCTTCTTCCACTCCTACTTGTAAAGATGCAGACATTACATCATCCTAAATAGTTGCTTTTCCTATGCCACTGTTCCACTGGTGTACTCCTGGGTTCTATCCTTGCAACCCTTCCTCCTCCCCTGTCATCTCTTCATCATTTATTTGAATTAATGCGGTCTGCTTTCAAATGTATGCTGATGATACCATCTGAACCTCATGCTTTCCTCCATTGACCACTGTTTCCATTGTCTCTAAATGCCTTTTCAACATTAAGACCTGGTTAAACCACAGCTTCATCCAGCAATATGTCAGCAAAACCGAAGCCATCCTTTTGAACTTGAACAAATATCTACATGCCTTCAACTTTGACTCCATTTACCTCCCCAGATGTCACCTCAGTTTTAGGCTAGAGGTGTGGAACCTTAGCATATTACAATGTTGGTACTGAGTTCAGCTTCCTCCATCCTATTCAACCTGTCAGCAATACCTCCACACTCCACAGTGTCGATCATTTCTGTCCATTCCTCCTTCTCTGAAAAAAAAAAACCATGGTCTTATCATCTCACAACTGGACTTGTCCAAAGCTCTCCATGCTAATCTCCCACTTCTGTTATTTATTAACTACAAGTGTCTTTCACCAGCACTAAAGGCCGCATCCCCAGTACCTTGGTCCTCATCAAGCTCCACTGGTTTCTTACGTCTCAAGAACGAACTTTAAAATTTTAGTACTCACTTTTCCATCCTTCCATCGTCACTGTGGCCTTGTCCAGCCTTATGTCCCTCCATGAATTTTCTGGCCTACTTCTCATTCTGGTCCACCTTGTTCCCCCTCTCTGGAAATCTCTGTCAGCAACTTTGCCTTAGCCACCTCTCCCATTTGCCTTCAAAACTTCCTTAAGGCCCTCCTCTTTGAATGTGCTTCTGCTTGATCTCAGCTCTTGTCCTGTCCTTTCCTCCCCTCCCTCCCTCCCCATTTGGTGTCCATTCACATGTAGAGTGCTCTGAGATGTTTGAATATAATGAGTGCAGGCTCTTGTGGTTGGTATTGGAGAGCTGCCTATAACCACGAAGGAGGAAATGAAGGGCAAAGAAGTGGGAACGAATTTATGACTTATAGAAACATAGACATAGAAAATAGGTGTAGGAGTAGGCCATTTGGCCCTTGCATCCTAAAAAAAATGATGACGTTATTATTCCTTGAAGATTTTTAATACAGAGAAGATATTGGCCCAAGTTTTATGGTCAGCGGTGAACGAATGGGGCTCACCATTCATTATGCTTACATTTGCCCATAGACTTTCTGTAAAGTGTAAGTTAGAATATTTCATTCTGGGAGATGGAAATAAAAATAGGATTAAGCGAGAGAGATAAAAGAACAGAAAGTAAAAGTGAAAAAGAAATGTTTTACTTAAATTTAAAAAAAATCTCCACCAATAACAATAAATCTTAAGGCAAGAGACTCCACACTTGCAAAAGTTCATTTTCAGTGCTAGAGCGGTTGTTTGGCAGTAATTAAGACTTATCATCGGCGTCACATTTTTTGTCTTATAATACTCCTCCTGCAAGTGCCTTGGGACATTTTACTATGCTAAAGGCGCTATATAAATACAAGTTGTTGTTGTTAAAATTACTTACTCTTGAATGGACAAGCCCAAACTTTTTTTGAAGTGTTTAATGGGTATCTTTTGGGTAAGAACTCCAAATTCACATGTTGCATATATTTCAATGCCTCTTCTCTCGGCGAGGTACCAGCGTAGCGAAACTTGTGGAGGAGCAGGACAGCAACTTCTTGATTTCCACATTTAACTGCCCATATGCAGATGCCGGAAGTTATTGTCCAATTTACTCATTAATAACGGACAGCACTGATAACCTCACCGTTAATCTTACCGCAAAATCCAGGGTGATGTGATTTCAAACAAAACAAATGAAAGATCTGGGACAATACAAAACTTCTAAGGTCTAAAGCAGCCCTTGAATTTCTAACAAGTTTGGCCATACCTCACATCTTCAAAACTTGGTTGGCTCTTTACCTTGTTAATACTCTCCTCAGGCTGGAAGGTCTAAGTACATAATGGCCCTGAAATTCCGGTTTGGCTTTCCCGCGGGCATTTTAGAGAAAAAATACTCACCTACCTTAAGCTGGTGCCCACATTGGACTTTCCAATGCTGCGGCCTCCTTCGACTGCGAGTCGCATCCTGTGCACGTTGACACGTACGCAGGCCTCGAGCTGGAGTCACATGACTCTGGGCAGCCAATCAGGTAAAGTATCATAACAATTGGAGTTCTGCAGGGTCCTAAACTCTTATTACTATGATTATGATAGAGCCCGAAACACCCAAAACACAGCCCCAAACACTAATAAAAAATAGAAAATAATTACACTATATTCATTTAAATTAAAATTATTAAAATGTCTTAAAAAAAATAATTTCCTGATTTTTAAAAAAGTTAAAAAAAATAATCTTACCATTGTGGGGAGGGGGGGGGTTTAAGTCTAAAATATGTTTTAATAACTTTATTTTTATGGTTTTGTGTTTTTTAAAACACTTGCGCCTGTAAAAGTAGGCTATGCACCTGCTTTTTCAGGCGCAAGATTTTTGAGGACATTTGTAAGCGTAGATATCGGAAATTTCCACTGACAAATGTCCTCGCTCCCGAGATGCGGCCATCTGTCAAGCCAGAAACGTGACAAATCGGAAATGCCGGTTTCCAGCGCATGTGCATTGTGCGCTGGAAACCGGCATTTCTCCGTACGGACCCGAGGAGGCCAGAATTTCAGGGCCATTATGTAAACAAAAAAAGTTTCCAGTTAGGAAAATGTAAATCTGGAAAACCTAAGGTCCTCATTTTGAAAACAGTTCTATCTCCATGGAGATCCTCATACAAATGATCTCTGGCATGTTTGCTCAAACCTTTGAGGAGTTCCAGCAACACTGCAAGGTCCTCGCAAATTTTGCCATGGAGGCAATTGTGTGGCATGGTTAGGCTGCTCTAAAAATATTTATAACTCAGCAAAGACTCTGTAGTGCAACATTCCCAAAGCATTTCCTTTAAAAAAGCAACTGTAACAATAATTTACAGTAGTTACAATGATTTTAGCTTCCCAATGGCCCAGTAACCTGTTCACAGATAAACCATTTCAAATTGAAATACTTTGAACTTGAAGCACTAACATTGTTATAGATTATTTATGAGGATAATTCTATAATCAGAAAACCAAACAAGTTCTTTGAAAATAATATATTTGCATATTGCCATTTCCTCACCAGTTTGCGTCCTCCTCTCCTCACTGCATTGACTTCTTGTCAGGGTAAGCTTTCATTGGTCACTGGCCAACTTTTCCAACTGGCCGCTATTTATTTGCGAGCCTTTTAAGATTGACTTGTGCATGTGTGCGTGAGTTTCTATCTGGTGGGGTATCATAGCAAAGCTCAATCCTGCCCTCACCTGCACTTCTCACACGGTTCGCTACATAGAAATTAGGACCGACTAACGTGGCTAAGTTTACCTTCCCTAAGTCAGGGACATCAAGGCCAAAAGCAGTGGTCCTTGAATCAAGGTCAGCTAACTGGTCTATATGGCTCAGTTCCTCACTGAATAAACCTACTGAGCCACAGAATGTATGCTCACCAACAAGAACAAACAGGTGTAATTTACTCATACAATAATTTTAAAAATAAATTCAAGGGGATGTCTTGAAATGTCTTTTCAACACATTTTTTTAAAGTGAGAGTCACTCTACTGAAGCTGGTAAAAGTAAGTCATACACTAACAAAATTTACAAACAACATCATTAAAACAGGTCTCTTTACGTCACATAATAATGAATTCACATCAAAGCAAACTACATTTATAAAGTGCGTTTTCTTCCACATGGTGCCAAAAGATGGTCTGAAGTGGGGTTCTCCATCTGGCTTCACAAGAGGAGATCAAAACTCTGTTGCTTTTAGTGAATAAAATGTGCAAGGTAGACCGAAAGAAAACTAAAACACAAGGAGATGTTTATTAATTAAGAAATGTGAAGCAGCTTGGATTGGAAGTTGGCTCAATTCAACCTAGCCAAAAGTAATTGACCTAAAAGCAAGAACTCTAGCTTGCTGTAAGCACCTTCCTCTGTATTGTCAAAAACAAAACACAGCCCAAAAAGGTGTGGAAACATTGCTGAGTGTAAATAAATATGGTCTGTTTATTAATAATGACAGAAAACACTGGAAATACAAACAGGTCCTTCAAGATCTGAAGAAAGAAGACAGTGTAATGTTTTGGATTAAGAAATGTTGATGGCCTTTTCTATTTTCAGATGCTGACTGACTTGCTGCGCCTCTCCAGCATTTTCTTTTCAAGGCCCTATTATATTATCACTGGGTGTCTGCACATCTGGTTTCTTGAGCTTTGGGCCTGGAGTTTCCTCTGTGGGAACAACCCAGATGTTGCACTCAGAATTGCAGCTGAAGCTGTGCCCATTTTGCCAACGTCAACTTACGCCCAGGTGACGTCCCAATCATATTAGAATATGTCCAACCTTAAATTGGGCGTAAGAGGGCATAAGTCAATGTAAACAATTGGGGCTCAAGGAAACACCGACCCCATACAATTATGCTTCTTCGAGCCAGAAATTGCATAGTGCCGTGTTTGGGGCGAGAGCTTTTGCGGTAGCGTAAAAGTATCACCAGGCGCTATGCAAGTGAAGCTGACAAAAACTTCCAGTTTAGCACTCCAGGAAGGAAGTGGAGCGCTAAATCAAATGCTACCACTTCGCTTGGAGTGCTAAAGCTGGCAAGAGCTGGTAGTGGTGCAGCGCTGCACAATGTCGAGTTGCACAATGTTGCTGCAGGCTCTGTATTACGCGGTTGTCTCATCACTGAAGGCAACCGCGATAGAGTGCAGGGCTGATCAATTGCAGCAGAACAAAATGGACAAAAAAAAATCACCCAAGAACTCAAAACAAATTTTTTACTTACCTGAGCGGCATCACCTTCAAAACTGCTCCCGAAGTGGCCCTGAGCGGCCTCCCTAATAACGCCTCCCGCAACTCCCGATGTTGACGCCCGGTGATGCTGCAAGGGGCGGAACCGAAGTTTGCATCCGGGGTGCTACTCAGCTGGATGATGTCACGATCCCCGGAGCACAGCAGATCATGGCGCCAGGGGTTACCGCCGCCGCAAACCTCCATGGCAAGTTTGCTGGCATCGGTACTCTTGCCACGCCCGGTTGCAGAGCCGGTAGCACCCCGTGATCGCCCCCGCCCCTCCTCCCGGAGGCGCCAATGGGAGGCCTGAACAAAACCAATTTCTCCCTCTTAAAATTGTAAAGTTTCAATTCATTTCACTCATTCATGCACACCAGGCACTGCATTTTTAACAACCTGCAATCCGGGAAGCTTTTTATTGTTTAACATGACATATTTTGCCATAAAAGCACATTCAAAGCCACAGAAAATACAAAGCAGTTAGGATAAACTTTTAAAAATGCTCAAAAAATTACAATTAAAAGAGCATGAAAAAGACTTGGTTTCTTGCTGCACCTGAAAATCTGCTCGCAAAGTTGAGAGATCCCCCCGACCAATGTTATGATTCTAACAAGCGCAATTGGAGGATACTCACATTTGAGAGCTGGGGGCATGGCCAGTTTGTAGGCGGATTTTCGTTCCAATGGAAGTTTTGATGGATGAACATAAAAGATCGAGGAGATTTCGGTTTCTTGTAGTTTCACGCTCAGCTCACTCACTCCCAACATTCTATGTTCTTTGAAGCCACGTGATCGGCTTGCACCCAGGTTACGGTTGCATCAGGGTGCAGATGAGGAGGAAACTTCATCCCCTTGCTCATTTAGCAGCAACACCAACCTAAACCTCGCTAAATCCAGGCGCCACAAACGCCGATTTTATTTTGAGTTTTGACATTTTTCTTATCTCTTTTTATTCACAGTTAGGGTTGTCCATTTAATTTATATTGAGACTACAGTACTTCCCCAGACAACGTGCAGCTGATTGCTGCTAAGTTGAGACACTCTTGCGGTACAGAGTGCAGTCAACTGCAGGCGCACAGTTCTGCCTCCACTGGCTTTGCTCCATGCTGTAAATCAGCCACACTATAGCCCCATATAAAAGCACGGATCTGTGAATGTGCAATCCTGTTACAACCACCATTTTAATGAAACGTGGTGAGTTGCCAGTCTTGCGTGAGTCTCTGGATCTCTGTCTTAACAGTCGAGCCCAGCAGTGTTGTCAGAACCTGGTTTCCTCACGTGGAGTGTAAAACGGGGGAAGAAAGTTGATCTCCCGAAATAGGAAAAATAGGCAAAAACCATAAGGTAGAACCATCTTTGGATTCACATTGTGGTTGGGTTGCTCCTGTGTGAGGCTCATTTTCATTACTGCTGTTTTAATTCAGATTCTGGGAGACTGCTGTCTGTGAGCTGACTCCCATATCCCGATGGGAAGCCTTGGAAACCATGGGGTAAGTGGGTCTAAAAGTCTGAACTGGGATAACGGAGCCAGAATTAGCTCACAGATGCTACACTCCTGGAATCTGAATTCAAATTAGCGGCAATGCAAAAACAGTTTTATTCGTGTGGTCTCTGTGAGCTCTGCAAAAAATAAACACTGCCATATTTCTCTCAGTCCATTTGTAATCTGTTTCATTGTTCTTTTTACCTCTCATAAAATATATCAATTGGCAATTGTTCTGACTTGATATTATGCTACCGACTGAGCAGCATCACACTGCAAAACAAAAACAGTCCAGACAGATTCCAGCACAGAGCGAAAGGCTGTAAAGTGCACTGCTATGCATTTTCTCAAAGCCTCCTTGTCATCAGATTATCTGCAAGAACTCTGTACTGTTGTTTACATTTGCAAAGAGCTTTTTTGCATTGACAACACTCAGTCTGCAATGCCCCTTCAACAACGAGGAAAAGAGTTAACAATTGAAAACATCAGGTTAACAAAATGCAACATGTTAATTCTTCCTCCTGCACAAATAGGTTTGAAGAAATGCCCGGAGGTCAGTATTAACCCATAGTTAAGTTTTGGTCTGCTATCTTCCTTTATTATGTAATTGATACAATTCATTTCACACCTATTTGGAAATCTGTGACAGTCGAGACAAGCCCAGTTCTATACTGATGCTCATTAGTTCCAGCTCTGGAAAATTGGGTCCGTGAGCCTGTTACTGGGATAAGAGAGCACGACTTAGCAAGGTAATTGCAGGGAGCTGGCTCAGGCAAGTTGGTCTCCTTGAACTCAAACTAAACTGAAGCACCATAATAAAAAAAACTGCATTCCTGTAGGTGGCATGTTTGCAACTGCCAGTGGCAACCCTACTACCCATTACATTCACTTAATTCAGCTGTCAAGGAGACCTGATAAAAACAAAATGGACAGAATATCTTATGGAACATGCTGATATTTCACCTGCGATTTCCTCATACACATCCTCTTTGCATGAAACTCTGCTGGGCATGTTGAAATATATCCCATTAAGTACTGTATGTGAGTATATGTATATATATCATCAGGTCGCCATGTGGCTGATATGATGATGATGATCATAGGCAGTCCCTCGAAACGAGGATGACTTGCTTCCACGCCAAAAAAGGATGAGTTCACAGGTGTTTCAATGAAGGACCAAATATTCCAGGTCCTGAACTACATGTTGAAGGGTGGAAGATGCCTGTGCATGGATTTTTTAAACGTGTGGTGGCCATTGCACACCAGTCACCACACGAGCTTGACAGAGCTAGGTCTTGGTCCAGTGGCAAGGATTAACCAAGATGACTGGAGGCCAGCTCTGCTGCACAGGCCTAGTGCACACACATATTGCAGTGTGGGCTGGCCCATGCTGCTCCTGTGCCCACGTCTCTTCTGGCCCCAAACTCGCACCTCTCCTGGGCCCCGATCACGTCCCTCTACAATCTCTCGCCGTTCTTTTGTCCCGACCTCACTACTCCTGCTGTACCTGCCCACACTCCAGTCACCAACCTGGACCTTGATGACGTCCCTCTTCACTGCTGTCGCCCTCCTGCACCAGCTTGCGCTGTACCTTGCAGTGGTACGCCGCCACGCTGCCCATGGCCGCCGCTCGCCGCCCCTTTTATGGCCCCGACCTGCCGCAGATGGTCTCTCGCAGGTCGGAGGCGCCATGCTGCCCATGTCCGCCACCAAAAGATGTATATATATATATTGTATACTCATCAATGCAATTTATCAACATTCATTCTCAGTATATGGGCATTGATAGCAAGAGCAGCAATCATTGACCATCTGTAGTAGTCCTTGAGAAACTGGTGGGAGCCGTTTTCTTCAACCGCTGCAGTCCATGTGGTGAACATGCTCCCACAGAACTGCTAGTGAGGGAGTTGCAGGATTTTGACCCAGTGCTGATGAAGGAATGGCGATATATGTCCGAACCAAAGATAGTGTGTGACTTGGAGGTATTGGTGTTCCCATACATGTGCTGCTCTTGACCCTCTGGGTGGTGAAGGTCATAGGGTTGGGAGGTGCTGCTGTATCGAACATAGAAAAACAGGTATCAAATGTGACATATAATATGTGAATTTTCCTGCCAGTCATCTACAAGTATGTGTTTTAAAAGAGTTTGACCACCATGATCAGTGAAGGCAGATCAGAAGAGGCTGGATTTTAGGCTTTTCTGTTTTCGGGGCGATAATGGTGGCAGAGCGGGAAATTTAGCGGCCGGGAATAGTTTGCGCTTTAGTATGTAAATTTGGGCATCTGGGCCCTACATCAGGGGGCGCAACGCTAAGGGAGGCATTGTACACCTCTCTTGGCGCAAGGAAGGAGAACCCCTGAGCTAAAGAGCCAGCCAGGAAGTGCTCCGAGAGACGCCTGGAGGGGGAGGGGTAAAACAAAAAAACCCACAATAACATTCCTAAAACATTGCCCATGCCACTGCAACACAAATCACACAAAAAATTAAAACAAAAAATACTCGCACTCACTTTTGGAGTACTTTACCTTCCTCTCCGTCGACCTGATCGCTGAACCGCTCCCATTTCCCATTGCGGGCGCCCTTCGTTCGGACAGGACTCAAAACATGGTGGTCAAAAACAGTGGCGTTGCACACCCAGCGCAGCTCTTCCTAGCGTTGAAGCGCTGCCACAAAACCCGACCGGAGGATCGCGGCGGGGCGCTGGAGACCTCACTGGTGCCTTTCACACCACTCCGGGGCAAAACCGAATAATCCAGCCTATTGAGCCTAACTGCGTGAAGGAGCTGAACTAACAGAAGCAGAGGCCTTTCTGTAATGACTGGGTTTCATATAATGCTACTATTTGAAAGACGGACTGAAGGTAAGAATAATCTTCAAGGAATCCATAGATCCACTTTAAGCAATTTTCAGAGGAATTAACAATGTAATTTCAAAACTATCTTCTTTTTTGAGATGCTGGCTGGTCTGCCGTGTGTTTACAATATTTTCAGTTTTAATTTCAGTTTCCTGCAATTGCACTTTTGTTTTATGTTTTCACTTCCTCATTAAACATTGTTTTTTATTGCTGCTAGTCGGGTGCTGTGGATGCCAACTCCTAGCACATGGATCATTCGCAGCCAGCCGCAGATTCAGAGTAGATTTGATGGGCCCAGCAGGTTTGCTGTGGAATTGTAGCCAGGGTTTATTCATTGGAAGCCGTCAGTTCTGGCACCACTCTAAGACCAATATTGGAGTAGCTTTTGTGTGAATCTTTCCCACATCTTTACTTAGTTTCATGGTCCCCCCACTTTTTGTTTACATTTTAATGCATTTTCAATGCCTCACTGACATTATTTTATATTTGACCCTTTTCCAGCTTTTCAAAAAACCTGTTTGTTGAACATTCAACCCTTATCTCCTCTCTAACAGAAGTCGGCATTCCTGATTTATGTCTCCTGCTTGTTCTCCCCTCCCATGTTTGTGTTTTGTTCAGCCTCATGTAGGGTCCTGCTCTTCTTCCACTTGTCAGTTTTAACAAAGTGTCTTCACCAGAATACTAACCTGTCTTTTCCCTTTACAGATATTGATGGACTGGCTATGTATTTGTGGCACTGTCTGTTGACATTTCTGATGTCCATCCTCTGCAGTCCCACCCCCTCTGCCCCACCCCCACACTCCTTTTAATTCAGAATACAACACCAACATATTGATACAGCACCTTTAACATAGTAACACGTCCCAAGCCGCTTCACAGGAATGCTTTCAGACAAAATTTGACACTGAGCCACATAAGTAGATACAAAAGCAAAATACTGCAGATAGTAGAAATCTAATATTAGGACAGGTGAAAGAGGTAGGTTTTAAGAAGCGTCTTAATGGAGGAGAGAGAGGTAGAGAGGTGGAGAACTTTAGACAGGAAACTCCAAAGCTTAGGGCCTAGGCAGCTGAAGGCACAAGAGGCCAGAATTGGAGGAGTGCAGAGATCTCGGCAGGTTGTGGGCTGGAGGAGGTTACAGAGATAGGGAGGGGCAAACCCATGGAGGGATTTGAAAATAAGGATGAGAATCTTTAAATCGAGGCTTTGCTGAGGGTGGGGGAGAGGGGAAACCGAGGGCAGGGAAGAGGGGAATTCGAGGATGGGGAAGAGGGGAAACCGAGGGTGGGGAAAAGGGGAACCTATGGTGGGGAAGAGGAGAAACTGCAGATGGACAAACGATTTGCAGAGGGGAAATCAGAGGTGGGAGAACTTTAATTTCACCAGTCACTGATAGCAACTCTCTGAAATGTCACCATAACTAATAGTAATACTGGTAACACTCAGATTCCCTTCATAACCAACAGTAATACAATAAGCAATATGTAACAATAGTAATAGATGTAATGCCCTGATATTCTACCTGTAACTGGAAGTAATCCCGCTGATATTCACTCTATAACTATAGCTAGAATCCCACTGCACTGCACAAGATGTGGTCAGGGTCCCCAGCCAATGCCAACTCTCTACCTATCTCCTTGGACTCTGATTTGGTCTCCGGTTCCACATGAAAGTGACAATTCTGAACTGGGAATCTCAATCAGAGCTGATCTGTACTTGGACTTCACTCGTTAAAACTGGCCGGCACAGACTGACCTGAACTAAACTGAGCGATCACACAAAGGGCAGTGGGCCCAGTGTTTGGGGCACTTGTCACAGGGCACATTGTTCTAAGCGCATCTTAGGACGAACATTTCTAAACCATTCCCTGGGCTCGGACTCAAGGAAAGTTTTCATAGGATGATAGAAATTACAGCACAGGAGGAGGCCATTCTGCCCATGGTGCCTATACCGGTGCTGGCGTTTCTCCTGTCCCTCATTCCCACCAGATTGTTTTATATTCCTTCTTTTCAAATATTTGTGCATTCCCTTTAAAATGATTTTCTAGTCTCTCAATAGCCACTTGTGGTGAAGCTTTTCACGGTCTAAGAGCCCTTAGTTCTAGAACTTTCCTTCTCCCTCGGTTCTTCCAGTGAGAATGCTCAGTCTTTGTCCCCTTGTTCCCCATTGGTCCACCAGTGGAAACAATCTTTCACCATTAACACAAAGTAAATACCCCTGGGGGCTAAAATTCAGGGTCAGTATAAGGCCCATTACCGCCGTTTTACGGTGGCCATGTGGCGGAATCGAGTGGCCGCCGCGTTGCAATCCATTGACTGCCCTGACCCAAATTCAACTCGAGGATTTTTCGGCCTATCCCCACTTCTGCCCCACTGCTGCCGACTGCCGCAAGCACCTCATCAAAGCACGCACCGGCGCTATCCCGCCCCAAATTTACTTTAAAAAATCCACGAGCCGCTGCATGGTGCCCCCGACAGCTTTTTCTGTCGCTGCACCTTCTCCTGCCTGTGTGCGGCACGGCAGCGCGGTGGCCCTTCAAGGGGAGGGTCCACTGCCGCGGCCGCCATGTTATTTTTGCTGGCCGACTTCCCAATCGGCCGATCAATTATTGCCCCGGGTTCGGCCAGGCCACCAACAGGCAGCCTGGCACCCCCTCTTGAGTGCCAGGCTGCTGGCTCAGCCTAAACCCTCCCTGGTGGCCCAATGGACCATTGTTTCTGAATGCCAAACGCTTTCCTCTTTAATTGAATGGGAGAGCGTAGTGACGCAACCATGTCGTGACATCAGCACCGCTCTGCCGTTGAGTGACAGCGGTGGTGACTCGGTCCCACCCCAACTTCCGCCCCTCACCAGGACTTACCGCCGCACTTCCGCCTTCACTATGACTGACTTCCGGTCCAACGCGGAAACATTTTTAAAATGGAAAAAATCGCTCAGAAGGGCACCTCATTGCGTCCGGTGGTGAAAAAAGGTAAAAAAGCGTGGGTGCGCCAGCTTTCTGGCATGCCTGAATTTCGGCCCCCAGGTATCACTCACCCCTTTACTGACTGCTGCTTGCTCAGCGCCACTCCCGCTCCCACGTTGCTGCTGCTGCTGCTCCTAGCTCTGCGGGAAATGCTGGTCCCCATGCCCACCCCATTTCCCAGTCACCGCCCCGCTCCAGCCCCAACCCTTCCGACCACATACCACAGGTACCCTCTCTGACTCCCAAGACACCAACTCCCTCCTGATTCCCCTCCCTAACTCTTCATGGTAGACCAGCTGGATCCACTCTCTGCAGCGGTGGGGGTGATATCACGGTGTTTGTGTGAGAGGGGGCGGATGCTGCCTTGGTGGCAAATTTAAAACGTGAAGATCTCGCTGCAGCTCCCAGAAGATCTATATCCCATTCCACAGTCTCCCGGGCATTGCTGGAGGGTCTGTGATAACATTCCCTCTAATTTCGTTTGTGCCACACGACCCCTTTAACAGGCTGCAAGGCCCATTCAACATTCCAAGCATGCATGGTTTTCCCCTTTACAAGCTGGTGAGCTGGCTGCGTGGGATCTCTAGAGCGTTGCATGGATGCGCAGCTAAGGGGAACATTGGTTGGCAAATCTAACCACGAAGGTGCTGGCTGGGGTCATTCCAGGCCACGCACGAATCAGATGGCAAATATCATATTTACAGCACTGGTGCAAGTCAAACAAAGATGCGTCTGAATTTGTGCCAGCACTACATAACAAAAGCCCACCCACTGTCTTATTTGCATTGACCGTAACAAGCTTTTGCATGTTATTGAATAATGGAAGATTGCTTTTATTACTGTCCTCTTTCTTGAATTTGCATGTTGTTTTAAACTGTTAACATGTTTTTTTTTTACTGTTGTGTCAAAGCAACAGTTATTTACAGCAATAAAAACTTACAACTATATGGCACATCTCACGTGGAAGAATGACTCGGAGTGCTTTACAAGGGCAGAGGAAAACACTGCGCAAGAGATGGTCGGGGTGGGGTGGAGGACTTGTACTGACGGTGGAGGAGATGTGTCTTATGGAGGATTTTGAAGGAAGGGAGAGGAAATGTCAAAGTAGTTTTGAGAGAGATCCAAAAAGGGAGGAAATAGTGGTTGGAAGATCAGGCTCCCATGGTGGAATGAGGAAGTGCAGGATGTGCATTGCCTTGAGTTGGGCAACTGGGGCATGCAGACTGGGACATTTTGCCATGCAGATCACGGAGGGTCAGTGGAGAAAGACTATAAAGAGATTTGAAAAAGAGGAGAACCTTGAAACTGATACACTGAGGGATGGAGAGCCAGTGGAGCTTAGCAAGGATAGGGGCCGGGGGATGAGCCTATAGGACTCAGTGAGGGGGAGGCCGGGTTCGTCGAGCTCTGGATTAATTGGAGACTGCAAAGGGGGCAAGAGGAGAGGCCAGTGATGAGAGCAATTGCGAAGTCTATTTTGTCCTATAAATGGATTTTTAAATTGTAAATAAAGTTTTGCTTTAACAAAACTGGAAGAAAAACAGTGAAAAATAATATGAAAAACCAAGAGGACACCAATCAAAAACTCTGGGACAGAAATGTAAGAGATTCAAGCAGAGGGCAGGAGAAACATCTGTACACAGTTGTGAGGCTGTGTAATTCATTTCCAGGGTAAGTGGTCGGGGCATAAACTGTCAACATTCAAGATGAGATTGGATATGTGGATGAAGAAAGAGTGGTTGAGGGGATATGGGAACAAGATGAGTAAATGTAATTAGGACTATCTGTTTATGTGAAAGGCAAACATTGGTTGGACTGAATGGACTGTTCCTGTGTTATAAATTCTATTCACTTCCATCTACTCAATAATGTAGAAAAGCTCATTCTACTCAATGCAAGTTAAGTGCTGGAGATGAGGATTAGGGTGTCAGCATTGGAGGGAGAGAAGTAGAGGCATCAGCAAGCAATGTTCCCCTGGTGGGAAAATGTTGTCTTGGTGACACACCAGATCATAGAATCATCGAATGATACAACACAGAAGGAGGCCATTTGGACCAACATGCCTATTCTAGCTCTTTGGTAGAACTATTGAATTAATCATAGTCCGCTGCTCTTTCCCCATAGTTCTGTAAATTTCCCTTCAAGCATTTATCCAATTCTCTTTTGAATGTTACCATTGAATCTGCTTCCACCACCCTTTCAGGCAGTGCATTCCAGATCACAATAACTCACTGGTTCTTTTGCCAGTTACCTTAAATCTGTGCCCTCTGGTTAATGACTAATCTGCAACTGGAAACAATTTCTCTTTATTTAATCTATCAAAACCATGCATGATTTTGAACACCTCTATCAAATCTCCTCTAAACCTTCTCTGTGCTAAGGAGAACAACCCCAGCTTCCCCAATCTCTCCACTTGTGGGTAAGAAGGATAGCCTAGACACCTGAAGATAGATTAGTAATTGTATTAAATCATTTAGTAGACTTGTATTAGCGTATCTAATACCAATTTGTTTCGAACTGGCCAAATTTCCTATGCTGTTTCTGCCTTGTTAAAATAGTACAGTTCCTTCCTTATAAAAAGTTTTTCTGCCTGAAATGATAGAAACTATTTTCTGTTAGAGTAAACTAGTTGAGCACTCGATTGCCAACCAAAAGATTGTGAGCTTGACTCCGATGGTCTGCTTCTGTCTGTTTTGCATTAGTGAGGTGACCTTTGTTCATTTTTACCAGGTGTAAGGTGGCAGCACATAGTAGCCTATTGTTTATATCTCAGTGCTGTAAAACTGGCAGAAACAGACTCCTCCTCCTGTTTGTTGTTACCTTCAGGCTTGACTATTCTAATGCTTTCCTGCCCAGACACCCATCTACCACCCTTTATAAACTTCTGCTCATCCAAAACTCTGCTGCCCACATCCTAACACACATCAGTTCTCATTCACCCATCACCCCTGTGCTCGCTGACCTAAATTGGTTGCTGGTCCATCAACGCCTAGAATTTAAAATTCTCATCCTTGTGTTCAAATCCCACCATGGCTTTGCTCTTCCCTACATCTGTAACCTCCTCCAGTCCTACAACCCTCCGAGAACCGTGTTCCTCCAATTCTGGCCTCTTGCGCACCCCAATTTCCTTCACCCCATTGGAATTCCCTCTCTAAACCTCTCTGTCTCTCCAGCTCTCTGTCCTCCTTTAAGACCCTCCTTAAAATTTTTGTCAAGCTTTTTGTCACCTGTCAAAATATCTCCTTATTTGGCTCAGTGTCAAATGTTTTCCTGTGTAGCGTCTTGGGACATTTTACTATGTTAAAGATGCTATATAAATGCAAGCTGATGTGTAATTATGACTCCTGTCATAGAATGGTAGTTATAGTAATGGTAACTTGTCTGATTGTCTTTCTGCCAACGAAGGATGCTTCAGGATGAGTGGCCATGAAGGAGAGTGTGCTTTTAAAAAAAATGTCTTCATATAATGACAGCCTAAATTTCGACAGTGTTCCATGTACAGAAAAATATCTTAGAATTCTTTAGACAGAGAGAACAAAAAAGGTGACCAGCAGGCAGGAAAGAAAAAGGAGATGAATAGAAGTGAGGAAGGGCGGGGGGTTGGCGGGGCTGGCGGGGGGCTGTGGAGATAGCATCAACAAAGAAGAAAGTTTTAAGAATAATTTAGAAAGCAGGGAAGGAGCTAGTGAAATGAAGGCATTTAGGTAGGGAATGCAAGAGGGCAGGTGCGTGGAGGCTGAAAACCTAACCACCGATGTTGAAGGGGAGGAAGAGAGGAATGAAAAGTAATTCAGTGTAAGAGGAGTGGAAGATGTGTGGAACACAGTTTCTGTTTAAGTGTGAAGTTCTTGTGCTTGCGCTGCTCACCGGTGCAATTTTGGACTAGGCGGCAGCTGTTTTGAGTGCTGTTGATTGTCTGAAAATGTCTGAAATGTAAACCAGACACCAAAGGTTTGATTTTTATTCTGTCCCTCTGATATAGAAGCTTTAGTAATAAAGGTTACGAAGATTTAACCTTGTTCTGCTCCTATCCTGCCCCAACCCAGTTTTTTTAGATTGGCAAAAGGTGGAAACCTAATCTATCTGGTATACGGTTTATAGCAAACAAATGATTCTCCCAATGAGAAGCAACAGTGTTTGGAATATTGACTAAATGCTCCATCATGTGTTTTGTTATAAAATAATGTACTCAAAGGTGTGGACATGAAAATGAGCAATGCAAATTCGAGGTCAACACTGAATTTGGGTTTCATTTAAAATTCAGTTTAATAAAACCAGTCTGGAAGTGTTTTGCAGTAACAGTGATGCTGTCTGCTTAGACAAGGCTGCCCTCTATTGGGTGAACATTTGCTATCACATTGTTTCACAGTCTGATTAACCGTTGAGCCGTTTCAGCAGCAGTGAGGTGAGTTTGAAGTTTGTTGTGGGAACATTGTGAACTAAATTTGATGTACACATTTGGTGACACAACAGTCACTACACTTCAAAAGTAATTTGTTGTGTGAAGTGGTTTGAGATGTTTTAATGTGATAAAGTGCTACATAAATGGTACTACCTATGTGATATCACTTAAATAATATCCAATAGCAGGATAAGCACACCAAAGTCAGTGTTCTTGCACAGGCCAACATCCCCAGCATCGAAGCCTTGACCACACTCAATCAGCTCCGCTGGACGGGCCACATCGTCCGCATGCCTGACGCGAGACTCCCAAAACAAGTGCTCTACTCGGAGCTCCGACACAGCAAATGAGCCTAGTGGCAGAGGAAACGTTTCAAGGACACCCTCAAAGCCTCCTTGAAAAAGTGCAACATCCCCATTAACACCTGGGAATCCCTGGCCTAAGACCGCCCAAAGTGAAGGAAAAGCATCCAGAAGGCGCTGAACATCTCGACTCTCTTCACCGAGAGCAAATTGAAGTCAAGCGTTGACAGCAGAAAGAGCAGGCAGCTACCCAGGCACCCCAATCTCCCATTCCTCCAACTACCGTTTGTCCCACCTGTGATAGAGACTGTAAGTCACGCATCGGACTCTTCAGTCACCTGAGAGCTCATTTTTAGTGTGGAAACAAGTCATCCTCGACTCTGCGGGACTGCCGAAGAAGAATTGCTTAAAAACAGCATTCTAATCTTAAAAAAAGTTGGATTGGTTTTACAAAAATTGGCTGCGAGTTGATAGTGAGGAAGAAAGCTGTAGACTGCAGAAAGATACCAATGGGCTGGTCAGCTGGGCAGAAAAGTGGCAAATGGAATTCAATCCAGAGAAGTGTGAGTTAATGCATTTGTGGAGGGCTAACAAGGCAAGGAAATAAACATAGAAACATAGAAAATAGGTGCAGGAGTAGGCCATTCAGCCCTTCGAGCCTGCACCACCTTTCAATAAGATCATGGCTGATCATTCACCTCAGTACCCCTTTCCTACTTTCTCTCCATCCCCCCTGATCCCTTTAGCCGTAAGAGCCATATCTAACTCCCTCTTGAATACATCTAACAAACTGGCATCAACAACTCTCTGCGATAGAGAATTCCACAGGTTAACAACTCTCTGAGTGAAGAAGTTTCTCCTCATCTTGGTCCTAAATGGCTTACCCCTTAACCTTAGACTGCGATCCCTGGTTCTGGAGTTCCCCAACATCAGGAACATTCTTCCTGCATCTAACCTGTCCAGGCCCGTCAGAATTTTATATGTTTCGATGAAATTCCTCTCATTCTTCTAAACTCCAGTGAATACAGGCCCAGTCGATCTAGTCTCTCCTCATATGTCAGTCCTGCCATCCCAGGAATCAGTTTGATGAAACTTCGCTGCACTCCCTCAATAGCTAGATCGTCCTTCCTCAGATTAGGAGACCAAAACTGAACACAATATTCCAGGTGAGGCCTCACTAAAGCCCTGTACAACTGCAGTAAGACCTCCCTGCACCTATACTCAAATCCCCTAGCTATGACGGCCAACATGCCATTTGCCTTCTTCAGCGCCTGCTGTACCTGCATGCCAACTTTCAATGACTGATGTACCATGACACCCAGGTCTCGCTGCACCTCCCCTTCTCCCAATCTGTCGCCATTCAGAAAATAAATGATAGGATACTGAGAAGTGACGAGGAACAGAGGGACCTTGGAGTGCATGTCCACAGCTGCCTGAAGGTAACAGCACAAGTAGATAAGGTGGTTAGGAAGGCATATGGAATACTTCCTTTTATTAGCGGAGGCATAGAATATAAGAACAGGGAGATTATGCTTGAACTGCATAAAACACTGGGCCGTAATTTGTGGCGTTTACGAGGTGCGCACACACCTGTAGGGGCCGCCCAAGTTTTGGGTTTTCACACGCGAAGCGCATGCACGCTAACACGGAATTTGTGATCTGGCAAGAATTTTCTTGACAGATCCAAGGCATCCTGGGAAAAAAACCTCCCGGGATGTGGTCCTTACGGCTAAAGGGGTCAAGGGGTATGGAGAGAAAGCAAGAATGGGGTACTGAAGTTACATGATCAGCCATGATCATATTGACTGATGGTGCAGGCTCGAAGGGTCGAATGGCTTACTCCTGCACCTATTTTTAATGTTTCCATGTTTCTATGGGCGGAGAGTTAAAACAACATAAAAATAAAATGTTATCAATCATTTATACATTAAAAACCCTGTGGAATAAGGTAAGTTTATTTTTAGTCCCTTTAAAACATGTACATTTATTTTTCAAAAAGTTACATTTTTGTATTAAATATTTAATTAAATGCCATTTTTATTAATTTCAAATATGTAATGTTTCTTTCTATTTATTTGCTGTGTAGATATATTTTTGGGGTGTTACCATTCATACTTATGAGGTTTCTGTACTTACGGAATCACCCTTGGCATGAATAGTTCTTTTATTGGTTGGGCCGGCCCACATGGTCCCAGGGGCATTTGTGAACCGTGTGCACCCCTGAGATACATGGGTCTTGACTCGTGGGTATCCAGCGAGGCGCAGGACCGCAACTCTCGGTAGCTCCCAGACCACCAGGTACGCGGACATTTTATTTGCAGATCAGAGCCATTTCCCCGCAAGAAGTCACCGACCACAAATTCAGGGCCAAAAATTAGGGCACAGCTAGAGTACTGCATGCAGGTCTGGTCACCACATCACAGGAAAGATGTGATTGCACTGGTGAAGGGTACAGAGGAGATTTACGAGGATGTTGCCAGGACTGGAGAATTTTAGCAATGAAGAAACATTGGATAGGCTGGGGTTATTTTCTTTAGAACAGAGTAGGGTGAGGGGAGACTTGATTGAGGTGTATGGAATTATGAGGGGCCGAGATAGAGTGGATAGGATGGACCTATTTCCCACAGCAGAGGGGTCAATAACCAGGGAGCATAGATTTAAAGTAATTGGTAGAAGGATTAGAGGCAAGTTGAGGAGAATTTTCTTCACCCAGAGGGTGGCAGGGTCTGGAACTCACTGCCTGAAAGGGTGTTAGAGGCAGAAACGCTCATCGCATTTTAAAACTACTTGAGGTGCCCTAACTTACAAGGCTATGGACAAGGAGCTGGAAAGTGGAATAAAGCTGGATAGCTCTTTTTCGGCTGGCACAGACACGATGGGTCCAATGGCCTCCTTCTGTGTTGTAACTTTCGATGATTTGATGATGGTGCGGGGTGGGTTTGTGGGTAGCTTGAGCCTGAACCAGTCCTGGTTGTGTCCATTAATCTGCAATATCAGATGATTGCTAGAAAGAGAACCAGAATGGGAGCCAAGAGCCTCCCTAAGCTGGGAACTGACTCTTGGGTATCTCTGCTGTTTTGGCTGATATCTGATTACTGATTTGGCTGGGTACTGATTAGCGATTAAACCTGTGACCTGTGATATCGCTATATACTGAGAAATCATGGGGGAGGTATAATATTAAATTTGGAGGAAAGGTTATTTTATCGATGTGGACAATTGGACAACCCCACCCCTGCTCCACATAGAAATACTAATAGTTCCTTGTGTTATTGCTAGCTGAAAGAATTCGGTACAAGTGGAGCAGTCATTAGTCAGTTTGCATGGATTCAGTACTGGGAGCCTGGGTTACAGCACAAGGTCTCAACATAATCAAGGCATTATAGACATTTCTATGAGCTGGATTAGTGTTCGATTGCATCAATGTAAAAATTCATTTTCTTAATCAACAAAGCAAAGATGCGACATCTGCAGAATGGAAGATATTTCTCACCCTCATTCGTTTAATGAATATAGCAGTGGTCAAAAAGCCATTGACTAGGAATTAATGGGAGCTTAGCTATAATTCCTGCATTTTACTTCATCTATCAGTCCCATCCACAAACTCAGCAGACTGAACAAAATGCTGATTGCAGGTTTCCAGGATGCATGCATGCCAGGGCACGTGGGCACTCATTCTACAGAAAAGGCAATTGATATTTGGCTGGTGTCTCCGTAACAAATGGTGCAAATGTGGCGTGAACATTTTAGAGTAGAGCTGTGAACAGAATGTCAAATCTGAATCAAATCTGCCTGTTCATTTCAGGCAGTATTACTGCACACATGTCGTGGATAGTTTGCCCAACTTTGCATGCTCTCTGCTGGTGCCAAACAGTTCCACGCATATCTTTCACACACTTCTATGTTTTTATTTGCAGATGCCAGGGAATTATTAGCCTGTTTTCATTTTTTATTCCTTCATGAAGAGATCAAAGTAGATGTGTTTTCTTGATCCATTTAATTCATCCAATTTCTCTAATGTGCTAATGGTTACACTCAGTGGGTCCTATGGAACACTCATGGGTCTGTGATTGGGGTAGTGGGGGATTTATTGCAGTGTCTTAATTCCTTGTATGTCCTTGTTCAATGTCAAAATTTAATTTCAAATTCTGAACTGTGTGCATCTGCAATGAAGATAGCTCAAGTTTGAACCCAGAATCCATCTACAATTGAATATTAATTCACATCAAAGTATGACATTGATGCCTGTTTGGAAATTACCATAGTGTGGACAGGAGTGTTTGGCCTGCTCTATGTCTTGTAATGCTGCATCTCTGTTTTCTTCCACTCTCCATATAGCGCATGGGCTGGTAGCCAGTTGATTGAATACAGGCAGCTTCTATACCAATCATCATCATCATAGGCAGTCCCTCGAAATCAAGGAAGACTTGCTTCCATTCTAAAGGTGAGTTCTCAGGTGACTGTACAGTCCAATACGGGAATTACAGTTTCTGTCACAGGAGGGAGAGACAGTGTTTGAAGGAAAGGGTGGGTGAGGAGTCTGGTTTGCCGCACGCTCCTTCCGCTGTCTGCGCTTGATTTCTGCATTCTCTCGGCGACATGACTCGAGGTGCTCAGCGCCCTTCCGGATGCTCTTTCTCCACTTAGGGCGGTCTTGGGCCAGCGATTCCCAGGTGCCAGTAGTGATATTGCACTTTATCAAGGAGGCTTTGAGGGTGTCCTTGAAACATTTCCTCTGCCTGCCTGTGGCTCGCTTGCCGTGTAGGAGTTCCGAATAAAGCGCTTACACTTGGCGTTTCATAAGAACATAAGAAATAGGAAAAGGAGTAGGCCATGTGTTCCCTCGAGCCTGCTCCGCCATTCAATGAGGTCATGGCTGATCTGATCATGGACTCAGCTCCACTTCCCTGCCTCCATAATCCCATATCCCCTTATCATTTAAGAAACTGTCTATTTCTGTCTTAAATTTATTCAATTTTCCAGCTTCCACAACTCCCTGAGGATGTGAATTCCACAGATTTACAACCCTCTGAGAGAAGAAATTTCTCCTCATCACAGTTTTAAATGGGTGGCCCCTTATTCTAAGATCATGTCCTCTAGTTCTAGTCTCCCCCATCAGTGGAAACATCCTCTCTGCATCCACCTTGTCAAGCCTCCTCATAATCTTATACGTTTTGATAAAATTACCTCTCATTCTCCTGAATTCCAATGAGTAGAGGCCCAACCTACTCAACCTTTCTTCATAAGTCAACCCCCTCATCTCCGGAATCAACCTCGTGAACCTTCTTGGAACTGCCTCCAAAGCAAATATATCCTTTTGTAAATATGGAAACCAAAACTGCACGCAGTATTCCCTGTAGAGCTGCAGCAAATTTCCCTGCTTTTATACTCCATCCCCTTTGCAATAAAGGCCAAGATTCCATTGGCCTTCCTGATTACTTGCTATACCTGCAAAGTAACCTTTTGTGTTTCATGCACAAGTACCCCGAGGTCCCGCTGTACTGCAGCACTTTGCAATCTTTTTCCATTTAAATAATAACTTGCTCTTTGATTTTTTTCTGCCAAAGTGCATGACCTCACACTTACCAACATTATACTCCATCTGCCAAATTTTTGCCCACTCATTTAGCCTGTCTATGTCCTTTTGTAGATTTTTTGTGTCCTCCTCACACATTATTTTTCCTCCCATCTTTGTATCAACAGTAAACCTGGCTACGTTACACTCAGTCCCTTCTTCCAAGTCATTAATATAGATTGTAAATAGTTGGGGTCCCAGCACTGATCCCTGCAGCACCCGACTAGTTACTGGTTGGCAACCAGAGAATGAACCATTTATCCTGTCTCTCTATTTTCTGTTAGTTAGCCAATCCTCTATCCTCTATCGTGTCGGGCGTACGGACGATGTGGCCTGCCTAATGGAGCTGGTCGATTGTGGTCAGTGCTTCGATGCTGGGGATGTTAGCCTGATCGGGAATACTGATGCTTTTGCGTCTATCCTCCCAGTGGATTTGCAGGATCTTTCGGAGGCAGTAGTGGTGGTACTGTTCCAGCGCTTTAAGGTATCTACTGTATATGGTCCATGTCTCTGAGCCATATAGGAGGGCGGGTATCACTAAAGCCCTGTAGACCATGAGCATGGTGCCAGATTTGAGGTCCTGGTCTTCAAATACTCTCTTCCTCAGGTGACTGAAGGCTGCACTGGCATACTGGAGGCGGTGTTGGACCTCGTTGTCGATGTCTGCCCTTGCTGATAGTAGGCTTCCAGGGTACGGAAAATGGTCCACTTTGTCCAAGGCTGTACCATGGATTTTGATGACTGGGGGGCAGTGTTGTGAGGCGGGTCAGGCTGGTGCAGGGCCTTTGTCTTACGGATGTTTAGTATAAGGCTCATGCTTTCGTACACCTCGGTGAAGATGTTGACAATGGCTTGGAGTTCAGCCTCTGAATGTGCGCAGACGCAAGCATCGTCCGCGTACTGTAGTTCGATGACAGAGGTTGGGACGACCTTATATCTAGTCTGGAGGCGACAAAGGTTGAACAGGCTCCCATTGGTTCTATAGTTTAGTTCCACTCCAGCGGGGAGCTTGTTGGGAGTGGGATGGAGCATTGCAGTGAGGAAGATCGAGAAGAGCGTTGGCGCGATGACGCAGCCCTGCTTGACCCCGGTCCGGACATGGATTGGGTCTATGGTGGATCCATTGGTCAGGATCACGGCTTGCATGTCATCACGGAGCAGGCGGAAAATGGTGACAAACCTTTGGGGGCAACCGAAACGGAGGAAGATGCTCCATTGACCCTCATGGTTGACAGTGTCAAAGGCCTTTGTGAGATCAAAGAAGGTCATGTACAAGGGTTGGTGCTGTTCCCTGCATTTGTCTTGTAGCTGTCACATGGTGAAGATCATGTCTGTTGTACCCATTAGTGGATGGAATCTGCATTGTGACTCTGGGAGGAGCTCCTCAGCCACAAGGAGAAGATGGTTGAGGAAGATTCTAGCAATGACTTTCCCAGTGGCAGACAGCCGCAGTCGGACTTGTCCCCTTTTTTGAAGATGTTCATGATTACTGCATCTCTGAGATCTCCCGGCATGCTCTTCTCCTTCCAGAATTCGGGAAGCCAGAGAGGTCGGTGAGTTCGGGAGGCCAGGAGTCCGTGAGTTTGGGAGGCCACAGAGGTCCAAGAGTTCGGGAGGCCAGAGAGGTCGGTGAGTTTGGGAGGCCAGGAGTCCGAGAGTTCAGGAGACCAGAGAGGTCGGTGAGTTCGGGTGGCCAGAGAGGTCGGTGAGTTCGGGAGGCCACAGAGGTCGGTGAGTTCAGGAGGCCACAGAGGTCGCTGAGTTCGGGAGGCCACAGAGGTCGGTGAGTTCAGGAGGCCAGGAGTCCGAGAGTTGGTAAGTAACTCTCTTTTTCTCTTTTTCTTTTTAATTAGATTTTAAACAACATAAGTCTGAGTAGAGGGATGGCAGGGCAGCTCAGTCCCGTGGAGTGCACATCCTGTGGCATGTGGGAAGTCCTGGATGCTTCGCGCGGCCTAGACAACCATGTGTGCAAAAGGTATCCCCAGCTTCAACTACTCGAGCTCCGCGTTTCGGAGCTTGACCGGTGGCTGGAGTCAATACGGAGCAACAACCCAACTTGGGAGCAGCAAAGCAACATTACAGACGGCTCAAGGCTGAGGTCCAACAAAAAACCCTGGATCTAAAGAACAGGTGGTGGGTGGAGAAAGTACAGGAGATACAGCAGCTGGCCAACAACCATGATGTGCGAGAATTCTTCATCGCAGTCAAGGCTACCTATGGTCCAAACTCCCAAGGCCCCACCCCACTGCTGGCCAAGAACGGGGAAACACTCATCAAGGACACCGAGGCTGTCAGGGCCCGCTGGACGGAGCACTTCGAAGATCTCCTCAATCGAGACTCTACCTTTGAATCACGTGTTCTCGACTCCATCCCGCAGCATGCGACCCGCCACCACCTCAGTGAAACCCCAACATTGCACGAGGTCGGAAAAGCCATAAAGCAGCTCAAGAACAACAAGGCTACAGGAGCAGATGGAATCCCTGCTGAGGCGCTAAAGTTTGGTGGAGAAACACTATTGACCATATCTCTCTCATCTGGAGGGAGGAGAGCATGTCGGGAGATCTCAGAGATGCAGTGATTGTGACCATCTTTAAAAAAGGGGACAAGTCCGACTGCGGCAATTACAGGGGAATCTCCCTGCTATCAGCCACCGGGAAAGTTGTTGCTAGAGTTCTCCCTGTCTCCCGGAGTCACAGTGTGGATTTCGTCCCCTACGGGGCACAACGGACATGATCTTTGCAGAGCGACAGCTGCAGAAAAAATGCAGGGAGCAGCACCAGCCCTTATACATGGCCTTTTTCGACCTTACAAAGGTCTTTGACACTGTTAACCGCGAGAGTCTATGGAGTGTCCTCCTCTGTTTCGGAAGCCCCCAAAAGTTTGTCAACATCCTTCGCCTGCTCCACGACGACATGCAGGCCGTGATCCTTACCAATGGATCCATTACAGACCCGATCCACGTTCGGACCGGGGTCAAACAGAGCTGCATCATCGCTCCAATCCTCTTCTCAATCTTCCTCGCTGTCATGCTCCACATCACAGTCAACAAGCTCCACGCTGGAGCGGAACTAAACTACAGAAGCAGTGGGAAGCTGTTTAATCTACGCTACCTCCAGGCTAGGTCCAAGATCCCCCCAACCTCTGTCATTGAGCTACAGTACTCGGACGATGCCTACGTCTCTGTACATTCTGAGGCTGAACTCCAGGATATAGTCGACATATTTACTGAGGCATATGAAAGCATGGGCCTCACGCTAAACATCAGTAAGACAAAGTTCCTCCACCAGCCTGTCCTCACTGCACAGCACTGTCCCCCAATCATCAAAATCCACGGCACGGCCCTCGACAACATGGACCATTTCCCATACCTCGGGAGCTTTATCAACAAAAGCAGACATTGATGCGGAGATTCAACACCGCCTCCAGTGTGCCAGTGCGTCCGCCTGAGGAAAAGAGTGTTCGAAGACCAGGCCCTCAAATCTACCACCAAGCTCATGGTCTACAGGACCCGCCTTCCTGTATGGCTCAGAGGCATGGACGATGTACAGAAGACACCTCAAGTCGCTGGAGATATATCACCAACGCTGTCTCCGCAAGATCCTACAAATCCCCTGGGAGGACAGGCGCACCAACATCAGTGTCCTCGTCCAGGCTAACATCCCCAGCATTGAAGCACTGACCACACTCGATCAGTTTCACTGGGCAGGCCACATAGTTCACATGCCAGACACGAGACTCCCAAAGCAAGTGCTCTATGCGGAGCTCATTCATGGCAAACGAGTCAAAGGTGGACAGAGGAAATGTTACAAGGACAACCTCAAAGCCTCCCTGAAAAAGTGCGACATCACCACTGACACCTGGGAGTCCCTGGCCAAAGACCGCCCTAAGTGGAGAAAGTACATCCGGGAGGGCGTTGAGCACTTCGAGAGCACTGAGAGCTTGCAGAAATCAAGCGCAGGCAGCGGAAAGAACATGCGGCAAACCAGTTCCACTCAACGATTATCTGTCCCACCTGTGACAGAGTTTGTGGCTCTTGTATTGGACTGTTCAGCCAGAAAGAACTCACTTCAGGAGTAGAAACATAGAAACATAGAAAATAGGTGCAGGAGTAGGCCATTCGGCCCTTTGAGCCTGCAACACCATTCAATGAGTTCATGGCTGAACATGCAACTTCAGTATCCCATTCCTGCTTTCTCGCCATACCCCTTGATCCCCCTAGTAGTAAGGACTACATCTAACTCCTTTTTAAATATATTTAGTGAATTGGCCTCAACAACTTTCTGTGGTAGAGAATTCCACAGGTTCACCACTCTCTGGGTGAAGAAGTTTCTCCTCATCTCGGTCCTAAATGGCTTACCCCTTATCCTTAGATTGTGACCCCTGGTTCTGGACTTCCCCAACATTGGGACCATTCTTCCTGTATCTAACCTGTCTAAACCCGTCAGAATTTTAAACGTTTCTATGAGATCCCCTCTCATTCTTCTGAACTCCAGTGAATACAAGCCCAGGTGATCCAGTCTTTCTTGATATGTCAGTCCCGCCATCCCAGGAATCAGTCTGGTGAACCTTCGCTGCACTCCCTCAATAGCAAGAATGTCCTTCCTCAAGTTAGGAGACCAAAACTGTACACAATACTCAAGGTGTGGCCTCACCAAGGCCCTGTACAACTGTAGTAACATTTCCCTGCCCCTGTACTCAAATCCCCTCACTATGAAGGCCAACATGCCATTTGCTTTCTTAACCGCCTGCTGTACCTGCATGCCAACCTTCAATGACTGATGTACCATGCCACCTAGGTCTCGTTGCACCTCCCCTTTTCCTAATCTGTCACCATTCAGATAATAGCCTGTCTCTCTGTTTTTACCACCAAAGTGGATAACCTCACATTTATCCACATTATACTTCATTTGCCATGCAATAGCCCACTCATCTAACCTATCCAAGTCACTCTGCAGACTCATAGCATCCTCCTCGCAGCTCACACTGCCACCCAACTTAGTGTCATCTGCAAATTTGGAGATACTACATTTAATCCCCTCGTCTAAATCATTAATGTACAATGTAAACAGCTGGGGTCTCAGCACAGAACCTTGCGGTACCCCACTAGTTACTGCCTGATGTTGGGGAGGGCATCAAACAGGAAATTAGGGGTGCATTTCTTTGTTCCCCGTTATGACTTCCCCTGATTCTGACTGCAGGGGACCTACATTTGTCTTTACTAATCTTTTTCTCTTTACACATCTATAGAAGCTTTTGCAGTCCATTTTAATGTTCTCTGCAAGCTTCCTCTCGTACTCTATTTTCCCTGCCCTAATCAAACCCTTTGCCCTCCTCTGCGAGTTCTAAATTTCTCCCAGTCCCCGGGTTCGCTGCTATTACTGGCCAATTTGTATGCCACTTCCTTGGCTTTAATACTATCCTTGATTTCCCTTGATAGCTACGGTTGAGCCACCTTCCCTTTTTTATTTTTACGCCAGACAGGGATGTACAATTGTTGTAGTTCATCCATGCGGTCTCTAAATGTCTGCCATTGCCCATCCACTGTCAACCCCTTAAGTAGCATTCGCCAATCTTTCCTAGCCAATTCACACCTCATACCTTCAAAGTTAGCCTTCTTTAAGTTCTGGACCATGGTCTCTGAATTAACTGTTTCATTCTCCATCCTAATGTAGAATTCCACCATATTATGGTCACTCTTCCCCAAGGGGCCTCGCACAACAAGATTGCTAATTAATCCTCTCTCATTACACAACACCCAGTCTAAGATGGCCTCCCCCCTAGTTGGTTCCTCGACATATTGGTCTAGAAAACCATCCCTTATGCACTCCAGGAAATTCTCCTCCACCATATTGTTTCCAGAGTGGAAGCAAGTCTTCCACGATTTCGAGGGACTGTCTATGATAATGATGGCGTGATAACCAGACGAAGTAAGAATGCTAGGCAGGTAGTGCAGGAGTCCCCCCATGAGTCCATCTTGCTTTCAAACCGATATTCACTTCTGAGTATCGGTGAAGGCGATGGTGCCCCTTGGAAATGCAGCCAGAGCCAATTCCAAGGCCCCACAGGTGGCTCAGCTGCACAATGGGGGATGCGGGTGGGGGGGAGGGGGGGGATGAAGATTAAAACAGCTCTAGTGATAGGAGATTTTATAGTTAGGGGAAGAGAGAGGCGTTTCTGCGTCCGTAGACATGACTCCAGAATGGTTTTGTGCCTCCCTGATGCCACGGTCAAGGATGTCACAGAGCGGATGCAGGGCATTCTGGTGGGAGAGGGTAAACAGCTATAGGTCCATATCCGGACCAATGACATAGGTACAAAGAGGGATGAGGTCTAACAGGCAGAATTCAGGGAGCTAGGAAGAAAATTAAAGGTCGGACTTCAAAGGTAGTAATCTCCAGGTTAATACCGGTGGCACGTGCTAATGAGTACAATCATAGAAGGATAGAGAGGATGAACATGTGGCTGGAGAGTTGGTGTCGGAGGGAGGGCTTTAAATTCTGGAGGCATTGGGACCGCTTCTGGGGGAAATGGGACCTGTACAAACCGGACGGGTTGCAGCTCAACAACGCCGGGACCAATATCTTTGCAGGGAGTTTTGCTAATGCTGTTGGGGAAAGTTTAAACTAGCTTGGCAGGGGGATAGGGACCTGAGAACAAATTCAATAGGGAAGGAAGGAAAGCAGAATTTAGAAAGTGAATCTTTAAGACAGAGGAAACAAGGGTTAGTAAGTAGTAATCAAGGAGGTCTTCCTGTGCTAAATGGTCTATACTTTAATGCAAGGAGTATAGCGAATAAGGCGGATGAACAAAGAGTACAGGTAGATACTTGGGAGTATGACATTATAGCCATTACAAAAACATGGCTGAAAGAGGAGCAGATCAACATTCCTGGTTACAGGATTTTTAGACAAGACAAAGAGGGGGTAAAAAGTGGGGGGTGGGGGGGGGGCGCGATATTGATTAAAGAAACTATTACAGCGGTGAGGAGGGATGATATGTTAGCGGGATCATCAAATATGGCCTTATGGGTCGAATTGAAAAATAAAAAAAGGGGTGATCACACTGCTCGGCGTGTATTATAAACCCCCAAACTGTGGAAGGGAGGTAGAGGAGCAAATATGTATGCAAATTGCTGTGAAGTCCAAAAACCATAGGGTAGTAATAGTAGGTGATTTTAACTATCCAAAGATTGATTGGGACAAATATAGCATGAAGGGTATAGAGGGAGCGGAATTTTTAAAATGCATTGAAGAGAACTTTTTTAGTCAGTATGTAACAAGCCCAAAAAGAGAGGGGGCGGTTTTGGATTTAATTTTGGGGAATAAAGCTGGGCAGGTTGAAGGGGTATTAGTGGGAGAGCACTTGGGTGCCAGTGACCATAATTCAGTCAGATTCAAGTAAGTTATGGATAAGGACAAGGATATGCCTGGAATAAAAGTCCCAAATTGTGGAAAAGCTAATTTTGCTAAGTTGAGGAGTGATTTGGCCACAGTGGACTGGAAACAACTACTTGTGGGTAAATCAGTGTTGGAACAGTGGGAGGCATTCAAGGAGGTGATCCAGAAGTCTCAGGCCAAATGTGCACTTAAAGAAAAACAGTGGGAATAACAATTCTAGAGCCCCCTGGATGTCTAGGGACTTACAGGGGAGGATAAAGAAAAAAAGGGAAGTTTATGTCATATTTCGACAGCTAAATACTATAGAGTTTTTGGAGGAATATAGAAATTTAAGAGGCAAAATTAAAAAGGATATTAAGAATGCTAAGAGAGAGCATGAAAAATTTTTGGCTAGTAAAATTAAGGTAAACCCAAAGATGTTCTATAAATATATTAAGATTAAGAGGGTAACTAAAGAAAGGGTAGGGCCTATTAGAGACCATGAGGGTAATCTTTGTGTGGAGGTGGAAGATGTTGATAAGGTTCTTAATGAATACTTTGAGTCTGTTTTCACAAAGGAAAGGGCCAATGCAGATACTGCTATCGAGGAAGAGTGTGATATTCAGGATGAAATAAACATAGTGAGAGACGAAGTATTAAGGGGGTTAGCAGCTTTGAAAGTAGATAAGTCCCCAGGACTGGATGAAATGCATCCCAGGCTGTTGAGCGAAGTAAAAGAGGAAATAGCAGAAGCCTTGACCATCATTTTCCAATCCTCTTTGGATTTGGGCGTGGTGCCGGAGAATTGGAGGACTGCTATTGTGGTACCCTTGTTTAAGAAGGGAGAAAGGGATAGGCCGAGTAATTACTGGCCTGTCAGCCTAACCTCAGTGGTGGGAAAATTATTGGAAAAAATCTTGAAAGACAGGATAAATCTATATTTGGAAAGGCAAGGATTAATTAGGGACAATCAGCACGGATTTGTTAAGGGAAGATCGTGTTTGACTAACCTGATTTGAATTTTTTGAGGAGGTAACCAGGAGGATCGATGAGGGTAGTGCATACAATGTAGTGTATATGAACTTTAGCAAAGCTTTTGATAAGGTCTCACATGGTAGACTGGTCATGATGGTTAAAGCCCATGGGATCCAGGGCAATGTGACAAGTTGGATCCAAAATTTGCTTAGAGGTAGCAAGCAAACGGTAATGGTTGACGGATGTTTTTGTGACTGGAAGGATGTTTCCAGTGGGGTTCCACAGGGCTCAGAAATATTGAAACATAGAAACATAGAAACATAGAAAATAGATGCAGGAGTAGGCCATTCGGCCCTTCGAGCCTGCACCACCATTCAATAAGATCATGGCTGATTATTCCTTCAGTACCCCGTTCCTGCTTTCTCTCCATACCCCTTGATCCCTTTAGCCACAAGGACCATATCTAACTCCCTCTTGAATATATCCAATGAACTGGCATCAACAACTCTCTGCGGTACGGAATTCCATAGGTTAACAACTTTTTGAGTGAAGAAGTTCCTCCTCATCTCAGTCCTCAATCCTGTGACCACTGGTTCTGGACATCCCCAACATCGGGAATATTCTTCCTGCATCTAACATTGCCAGTCCCATCAGAATTTTATATGTTTCTATGAGATCCCCTCTCATCCTTCGAAACTCCAGTGAATACAGGCCCAGTCGAACCAGTCTCTCCTCATATGTCAGTCTTGCCATCCCAGGAATCAGTCTGGTGAACCTTCACTGCATTCCCTCAATAGCAAGAATGTCCTTCCTCAGATTAGGAGACCAAAACTGAACACAATATTCCAGGTGGGGCCTCACCAAGGCCCTGTACAACTGCAGTAAGACCTCCCTGCTCCTATACTCAAATTCCCTAGCTATGAAGGCCAAAAAAAACATTTGCCTTCTTCACCGCCTGCTGTACCTGCATCCCAACCTTCAATGACTGATGAACCATGACACCTAGGTTTCGCTGCACCTCCCCTTTTCCTAATCTGCCGCCATTCAGTAAATATTCTGCCTTCGTGTTTTTGCCCCCAAAGTGGATAACCTCACATTTATCCACATTATACTGCATCTACCATGTATTTGCCCACTCGCCTAACCTGTCCAAGTCACCCTGCAGCCTCTTAGTGTCCTCCTCACAGCTCACACTGCCACCCAGTTTAGTGTCATCTGCAAACTTGGAGATATTACTCTCAATTCCATCATCCAAATCATTAATATATATTGTAAAGAGCTGGGATCCCAGCACTGAGCCCTGTGGCACTCCACTAGTCACTGCCTGCCATTCTGAAAAGGACCCATTAATCCCGACTCTCTGCTTCCTGTCTGCCAACCAGTTCTCTATCCACATCACTACATTACCCCCAATATCATGTGTTTTGATTTTGCACACCAATCTCTTGTGTGGGACCTTGTCAAAAGCCTTTTGAAAGTCCAAATACACCACATGCACTAGTTCTCCCCTGTCCACTCTACTAGTTACATCCTCAAAAAATTCCAGAAGATTTGTCAAGCATGATTTCCCCTTCATAAATCCAAGCCGACTTGGACCAATCCGATCACTGCTTTCCAAATGTGCTGCTATTTCATCCTTAATGACCGATTACAACATTTTCCCCACTACTGATGTCAGGCTAACCAGTCTATAATTACCCATTTTCTCTCTCCCTCCTTTTTAAAAAAATGGTGTTACATTAGCAACCCTCCAATCCATAGGAACTGATCCAGAGTCTTTAGACTGTTGGAAAATGATCACCAATGCATCCACTATTTCTATGGCCACTTCCTTAAGTACTCTGGGATATAGAATATCAGGCCCTGGGGACTTATCAGCCTTCAATCCCGTCAATTTTCCCAACACAATTTCCTGCCCAATAAGGATATCCTTCAGTTTCTCCTTCTCACTAGATCCTCGGTCCCCTAGTATTTCCGGAAGGTTATTTGTGTCTTCCTTTGTGAAGACAGAACCAAAGTACTTGTCCAATTGGTCTGCCATTTCTTTGTTCCCCATTATAAATTCACCCGAATCTGACTGCAAGGGACCTACGTTTGTCTTCATTAATCTTTTTCTCCTCACATATCTATAGAAGCTTTTGCAGTCAGTTTTTATGTTTTCGGCAAACTTCCTCTCGTACTCTATTTTGCCCCTCTTAAATAAACCCTTTTTCCTCCTCTGCCATATTCTAAATTTCTCCCAGTCCTCCTGCTTGCTACCTTTTCTGGCTAATTTGTATACCTCTTCCTTGGATTTAACACTATCCTTAATTCCCCTTGTTAGCCACGATTGAGCCACCTTCCCTGTTTTATTTTTTACTCCAGACAGGGATGTACAATTGTTGAAGTTCGTCCATATGATCTTTAAATGTTTGCCATTGCCTATCCACCATCAACCCTTTAAGTATCATTTAACAGTCTAATCTAGCCAATTCGCACCTCATACCATCAAAGTTACCTTTCCTTAAGTTCAGGACCCTAGTTTCTGAATTAACTTTGTCACTCTCCATCTTAATAAAGAATTCTACCATATTATGGTCACTCTTCCCCAAGGGGCCTCACACAACAAGATTGCTAATTAGTCCCTTCTCATTACACATCACCCAGTCTAGGATGGCCAGCTCTCTGGTTGGTTCCTCGACATATTGGTTTAGAAAACCATCCTGAATACACTCTAGGAAATCCTCCTCCACCGCATTGCTACCAGTTAGGTTAGCCCAATCAATATGTAGATTAAAGTTGCCCATGATTACTGCTGTACCTTTACTGCACACATCCCTTATTTCTTGTTTGATGCTGTTCCCAACCTCACTACTACTATTTGGTGGCTTGTACACATCTCCCACTAGCGTTATCTGCCCTTTGGTATTCCGTAGCTCCACCCATACCAATTCCACATCATCCAAGGTAATGTCCTTCCTACAATTGCATTAATTTCCTCTTTAACCAGCAATGCAACCCTGCCTCCTTTTCCTTTCTGTCTATCCTTCCTAAATGCTGAATACCCCTGGATGTTGCGATCCCAGCCTTGGTCACCCTGGAGCCATGTCTCCATGATGCCAATCACATCATACCCGTTAACTGCTATCTGTGCAGTTAATTCATCCACCTTATTCCGAATACTCCTCGCATTGAGGCACAAAGCCTTCAGGCTTGTCTTTTTAACACACTTTGACCCTTTAGAATTCTGCTGTAAAGTGGCCCTTTTAGATTTTTGCCTTCTCTGCCCTCCACTTTTACTATTCTCCTTTATATCTTTTGCTTCTGTCTCCATTTTATTCCCCTCTTTCTCTCCCCGCATAGGTTCCCATCCTCCTGCCATATTAGTTTAACTCCTCCCAAACAGCACTAGCAAACACTTCCCCTAGGACATTGGTTCCGGTCCTGCCCAGGTGCAGACCGTCCGGTTTGTACTGGTCCCACCTCCCCCAGAACCGGTTCCAATGTCCCAGGAATTTGAATCCCTCCCTTCTGCACCACTGCTCAAGCCACGTATTCATCTGAGCTATCCTGCGATTCCTACTCTGACTAGCATGTGGTACTGGTAGCAATCCTGAGATTACTACTTTTGAGGTCCTACATTTAATTTTAACTCCTAGCTTCCTAAATTCATCTTGTAGGACCTCATCCCGTTTTTTACCTATGTCGTTGTAACCTATATGCACCATGACAACTGGCTGTTCACCCTCCCTTTTCAGAATGTCCTGCAACCGCTCCGAGACATCCTTGACCCTTGCACCAGGGAGGCAACATACCATCCTGGAGTCTCGGTTGTGGCCGCAGAAACGCCTATCTATTCCCCTTACAATCGAATCCCCTATCACTATTGCTCTCCCACTCTTTTTCCTGCACTCCTGTGCAGCAGAGCCAGCCACAGTGACTAAAGTAAATGTTGGTCCCTTAGAAGATGAGAAGCGGGATTTAATAATGGGAAATGTGGAAATGGTTGAGACCTTAAACAATTATTTTGCTTCGGTCTTCACAGTGGAAGACACAAAAAACAATTGCTGGTCACGGGAATGTGGGAAGGGAGGACCTTGAGATAATCACTATCACTAGGGGGGTAGTGCTGGACAGGTTAATGGGACTCAAGGTAGACAAGTCCCCTGGTCCGGATGAAATGTATCGCAGGGTATTAAAAGAGATGGCGGAAGTTATAGCAGATGCTTTCGTTATAATCTACCAAAATTCTTTGGACTCTGGGGAGGTACCAGCAGATTGGAAAGCAGCTAATGTAACGCCTCGGTTTAAAAAAGGGGGCAGACAAAAGGCAGGTAACTATAGGCCGGTTAGTGTAACATCTGTAGTGGGGAAAATGCTTGAAACTATCATTAAGGAAGAAATAGCGGGACATCTAGATAGGAATAGTGCAATCAAGCAGACGCAGCATGGATTCATGAAGGGGGAATCATGTTTAACTAATTTACTGGAATTCTTTGAGGATATAACGAGCATGGTGGATAGAGGGAAACCGATGGATGTGATGTATTTAGATTTCCAAAAGGCATTCGATAAGGTGCCACACAAAAGGTTACTGCAGAAGATAAAGGTACGCGGAGTCAGAGGAAATGTATTAGCATGGATAGAGAATTGGCTGGCTAACAGAAAGCAGAGAGTCGGGATAAATGGGTCCTTCTTGGGTTGGAAATCGGTGGTTAGTGGTGTGCCACAGGAATCGTTACTGGAAGCACAACTGTTTGCAATACACATAGATGACCTGGAAGAGGGAACAGAGTATAATGTAACAACATTTACAGATGACACAAAGATTTTGGGGCAAGCGGGTTGTGTAGAGGACACAGAGAGGCTGCAAAGAGATTTAGATAGGTTAAGCGAATGGGCTAAGGTTTGGCAGATGAAATACAATGTCGGAAAATGTGAGGTCATCCACCTTGGAAAAAAAAACAGTAAAAGGGAATATTATTTGAATGGGGAGAAATTACAACATGCTGCGGTGCAGAGGGACCTGGGGGTCCTTGTGCATGAAACTCTTTTGAGTTCCTTGTGCATGAATCTCAAAAAAAAGTTAGTTTGCAGGTGCAGCAGGTAATCAGGAAGGCGAATGGAATGTTGGCCTTCATTGCGAGAGGGATGGAGTACAAAAAAGCAGGGAGGTCCTGCTGCAACTGTATAGGGTATTGATGAGGCCGCACCTGGAGTACTGCATGCATTTTTGGTCACCTTTCTTAAGGAAGGATATACTAGCTTTGGAGGGGGCCCAGAGACGATTCACTAGGCTGATTCTGGAGATGAGGGGGTTACTTTATGATGATAGATTGAGTAGACTGGGTCTTTACTCGTTGGCGTTCAGAAGAATGAGGGAAATCTTATAGAAACATTTAAAATAATAAAGGGGATAGACAAGATAGAGGCAGAGAGGTTGTTTCCATTGGTTGGGGAGACTAGAACTAGGGGGCACAGCCTCAAAATACGGGGGAGCCAATTTAAAAAACCGAGTTGAGAAGGAATTTCTTCTCCCAGAGGGTTGTGAATCTGTGGAATTCTCTGCCCAAGGAAGCAGTTGAGGCTAGCTCATTGAATGTATTCAAGTCACAGATAGCTAGATTTTTAACCAATAAGGGAATTAAGGGTTACAGGGAGCGGGCGGATAAGTGGAGCTGAGTCCACGGCCAGATCTGCCATGATCGTGTTGAATGGCGGAGCAGGCTCGAGGGGCAAGATGGCCTACTCCTGTTCCTAATTCTTACGTTCTTATTTTCTTATGTTCTTATTAACCTGGCTGCTGCTGCTCTCCCCTGATGAGTCATCCCCCTCAACAGTACCCAAAGCGTTGTATCTGTTTTGCATGGGGATGATCGCACAGGACCCCTGCACTACCTTCCTTGTTGGTCTTCCATTCCCTATCTGGCTGTGGACCCTTTACCTGCGGTAAGACCAACTCCCTAAATGTGCTATTCACATCATTCTCAGCATCGTGCATGCTGCAGAATGAATCCACCCGCAGCTCCAGTTCTGCAACGCGGTCCGTCAGGAGCTAGAGGCGGATACACTTCCTGCACACGTAGTCGTCAGGGACACCGGAGTCATCCCTGATTTCCCACATGGTACAGGAGGAGCATAACACATGTCCGAGCTCTCCTGCCATGACTTAACCCCTAGATTAACTTAATTTGGCAACAACAATGCTAAATGTTACTTACTGAAATAGAAAAGAAAAAGAAAAGCTAGTTACCAATCACCAGCCAATCACTTACCCCCTTGGCTGTGACATCACCTTTCGATTTCTTTCTACTTCTTTTTTGCCTTTTGTCCCCGCTGCAGCTGCACAAACTCGCCTCTCCGACTCACCGAGCTCCTGGTCTCATTGGCCTTTATAGGCCTCTCAACGCTTTGCCGCCGGAACTCCCGCTTCTCCGACTCCCCGAGCTCCTGGTCTCATTGGCCTTTATAGGCCTCTCAACGCTCCGACCCCGGAACTCCCGCCTCTCCGACTCCCCGAGCTCCTGGTCTCACTGGCCTTTTTAGACCTCTCGACGCTCCGACCCCGGAACTCCCGCCTCTCCGACTCCCCTAGCTCCTGGTCTCACTGGCCTTTGTAGGCCTCTCGACGCTCTGCCGCCGGAACTCCCGCCTCTCCGACTCAGTATTGGGTCCCTTGTTTTTGTGGTATATATCAATGATTTAGATTGGAATATAGCGAGTATGATTAAGAAGTTTGCAGATGACACTAAAATTTGCTGTGTGGTTGATAATGAAGAAGAAATTCATGGACTGCGGGATGATATCAATCTGCTGGTCAGTTGAGCAGAACAGTAGCAAATGGAATTTAATTCGGAGAAGTGTGGGGTAATGCACTTTGGGAGGGCTAATAAAGAAAGGGCATACATATTAAGCGGTAGGCCACTTAATAGTGTAGATGAACAAAGGAACCTTGGAGTGCTTGTCCACAGAACCCTGAAAGTAGCAGGCCAGGTGGATAATGTGGTTAGGAAGGCATATGGAATGCTTGCCTTTATTGGCCGAGGCATAGAATATAAGAGCAGGGAGGTTATGCTTAAATTGTATAATACTCTGGTTAGGCCACAGCTGGAGTACTGCGTGCAGTCCTGGTCGCCGTATTATAGGAAGGACATGACTGCACTAGAGAGGGTGCAGAGGAGATTTATTAGGATGCTGCCTGGAATGGAGAATCTTAGTTATGATGACAGATTAGATAGGCTGGGTTTGTTCTCATTCGAACAGAGGAGATTGAGAGGAGATCTCATTGAGGTGTACAAAATATTGAGGGGCCTGGATATAGTGTATAGCAAGGGCCTATTTCCATTGGTGGAGGGGTCTATAATGAGGGGGCATAGTTTTAAGGTGGTTGGTGGAAGGTTCAGAGGGGATTTGAGGGGGAGCTTCTTCACGCAGAGGGTTGTATGGGTCTGGAACGCACTGCATGGAAGAGTGGTTGGTGCAGAAACCCTCACCACATTTAAACGATGGTTGGATGGGCACTTAAAGTGACATAACCTGCAGGGTCATGGACCTAGAGCTGATAATTGGATTAGACTGGATAACCTCTTGTTGGCTGGTGCAGATAAAATGGTAAGTACTGCAGGGAATCGAATACGGCCAGGGTGATCTCCTGGACTAGTTTCAATCGCCTGGATGGGTCGGAGAGAAGTTTCCCCAGATATTTTTCCCCAAAATTGGCCTGGGTTTTTATCGGGTTTTTGCCTTTTCCTTCATTTTTGCTCATATCTTCTTCGCACTTTTCTCCTTTAGCCTTGATAATACGTTGAGATGCCTGTTGAAGCTGCCCAAATGCTTTTAGAACATTTGACACCCTATTGTGGCATTTCTCTTTATTTGTCGCCATGCCTTTACATGACATTTAGGATGCAATTCTCTTCTCCCATCACTAATGTGCTCTTTGCACCCTTCCAAATTTTCAGTTAAAGCTATGCTAAAGAGCTGGCAACAGAATATTAGGTGCAAACTGCAAGAGCTTCATTTATGTCTGCCTAAAACCTACCATTAACTATTCCGAACATAATCTACACCAAAAGTTGAAAATCGAGGCTATGAAGCTTCTGTGTGTTTATTCAGGAACAGCTCTGTTTGATCCCTGGTCCATGCTAAGTTAGCTGATCTCAACAAGGTCAGTCATTGAGAATGGGCCTCAATACCTTGGGTTGGGGAGGGAGACATTTGCCAGAGTTTCTGCTTCTAATTACCATCCAGTAAGCATTGCTGGAAGTGAACATGTGTGAACATGAGGTGAGGACAGGATTATACTCAGTTGTGATGTCCCCTACAATAAATAACCGATTGACATCCACTCTCAAGTCTCACACATGCATAATGGCTAGTTGGGCAAAGTAACAGGACAATCGTGCTCATCAAACTAAAGAGGAGGAGACAAGGAGAGGGAAAGTGTGGAGGAAACTGAGGGCGGAAATTGGTAAGAAAAAATGTATTTAAAATATTAAATTTCATAGAAACATAGAAACATAGAAAATAGGTGCAGGAATAGGCCATTCGGCCCTTCTAGCCTGCACCGCCATTCAATGAGTTCATGGCTGAACATGCAACTTCAGTATCCCATTCCTGCTTTCTCGCCATACCCCTTGATCCCCCTAGTAGTAAGGACTTCATCTAACTCCTTTTTGAATATATTTAGTGAATTGGCCTCAACAACTTTCTGTGGTAGAGAATTCCACAGGTTCACTACTCTCTGGGTGAAGAATTTTCTCCTCATCTCGGTCCTAAATGGCTTACCCCTTATCCTTAGACTGTGACCCCTCGTTCTGGATTTCCCCAACATTGGGAACATTCTTCCTGCATCTAACCTGTCTAAACACGTCAGAATTTTAAACGTTATTATGAGGTCACCTCTCATTCTTCTGAACTCCAGTGAATACAAGCCCAGTTGATCCAATCTTTCTTGATAGGTCAGTCCCGCCATCCTGGGAATCAGTCTGGTGAACCTTCGCTGCACTCCCTCAATAGCAAGAATGTCCTTCCTCAAGTTAGGAGACCAAAACTGTACACAATACTCCAGGTGTGGCCTCACCAAGGCCCTGTACAACTGTAGCAACACTTCCCTGCCCCTGTACTCAAATCCCCTCGCTATGAAGGCCAAAATGCCATTTGCTTTCTTAACCACCTGCTGTATCTGCATACCAACCTTCAATGACTGATGTACCATGACACCCAAGTCTCGTTTTACCTCCCCTTTTCCTAATCTGTCACCATTCAGATAATAGCCTGTCTCTCTGTTTTTACCACCAAAGTGGATAACCTCACATTTATCCACATTATACTTCATCTGCCATACATTTGCCCACTCACCTAACCTATCCAAGTCACTCTGCAGCCTCATAGCATCCTCCTCGCAGCTCACACTGCCACCCAACTTAGTGTCATCCGCAAATTTGGAGATACTACATTTAATCCCCTCGTCTAAATCATTAATGTACAGTGTAAACAGCTGGGGCCCCAGCACAGAACCTTGCGGTACCCCACTAGTCACTGCCTGCCATTCTGAAAAGTACCCATTTACTCCTACTCTTTGCTTCCTGTCTGACAACCATTTCTCAATCCATGTCAGCACACTACCCCCAATCCCATGTGCTTTAACTTTGCACATTAATCTCTTGTGTGGGACCTTGTCGAAAGCCTTCTGAAAGTCCAAATATACCACATCAACTGGTTCTCCCTTGTCCACTCTACTGGAAACATCCTCAAAAAATTCCAGAAGATTTGTCAAGCATGATTTCCCTTTCACAAATCCATGCTGACTTGGACCTATCATGTCACCTCTTTCCAAATGCGCTGCTATGACATCCTTAATAATTGATTCCACAGATTTCACAGATATGTTGGTCCAAATAGCAAAGATAATATTTTTATGTTACTTTTTCATTTTTCTATTGGCTTCATAAGAATATACATTCACATTTAATGATGCCACTATACATATAGGTATACATTCATATATATTTTATGAAGCCATTGTATGATTAAGAGTTACGCACATAGATATTTTATGAGGTAATTGTATCTTTAGGTGTATAATCACGCACACATTTTATGAGAGTGTACATTCTCATACATAGGTTATGGAGTAAGTTCGTATTCTGCCAGCATGATGGCTGCAACAGAAATGTATTGTCAGATCAGGCTGTCTGCACTGGAAGCAATGCTGCTCAAGAAAGAGGCAGACCATCATGAAGGGTAGTCCAGTAAAAGAGAATGCATAAACTATATAGCAAAGAAAGAGGTTAGCAGAATAAAAGGGAATACAATAAACTTAAACTCGAGCACATCCAAAACTCTGCTGGCAATAGTCTAACCCACACCAAATCCCACTTAGCCATTACCCCTACATTGACTTCTAGTCCATCAACGTCTCAATTTAAAAATTCTCATCCTCATGTTCAAATCCCTCCATGGCCTCGCCTATCTCTGTAACCTTCTCCGTTCCTACAACCATCCAAGAAATCAGCGTTCCTTCACCTCTGGACCTTTGTGCAACCCCTATTTCCTGCCCCTAACCATTGGCAGCCGTGCTTTTAGCCATCTGGGTCCAAGGCTCTGGAATTCCCTCCCTAAACCTCACTGCCTCTCCACCTCTCTGCATCTTTCCCATGCTTTTAATGACCTGTCCTAATATCTCCTTCTTTGGTTCGGTGTCATTTTTTGTCTTGTTTATGCTCCTTTGAAATGCCTTTGAATGTTTTCCCATGTTAAAGGGAAGTTGTTGTAGTACGATAGCTGTGTGTACTAGGAAGAGAAAGAAAGAGATTTGCACAGTACAGTAACCATGTTTAGCAGAGAGGGAAGACAACACAATACAAGGGCATAAAATAACGATGTGTAACAGAGAGGCAGGGAAAAAGAGAGTAGATGAAAGGTTGAGAGAAATGTGATGTAGTTTAGTGGCCCAGAAATCCCTGTTTCTTCTTCCCGCAGGCGTTCACCTAAAAATAGGAGAGAAGATGCACATCTACCTTTTGGTCGAATACCCGCCAGAGATCCCGGACTCGAGGCCTCCTCTTCTTGCGCAACGGAGTGCGTTCACGTCGGGACGTCTGCAGGAGTCACGTGGGCCCTGGACACCCAATCACAGGTAAGTATTTTCTCATTCATAGTAATAGGAGTTTTGTAAATCTGAAACTCCTATTACTATGAATGAGAAACACCCCCAAACACACAAACACTACATAAAACATTAGAAAAACACCTCACATAAATACATTAATAGAAATTAAAGTTGTTAGAAATGTTTTTTGAAGAAAAAAATTTGCCGATTTTTAAATAAAGTTTTAATTCTGGTTAAAGTAAATGTAACGTTTTGGGCAGGGTTTTAAAAAATAATATGTGTTTTTTTACTTTAATTTACTTATATTTTTGTATGGTTTTAAACTCTTCTGCCTGTAAAAAGGCTATGTGCCTGCTTTTATCAGGCGCAAGAGTTTTGAGGACATTTGCTGGGCAAGAAATGCGTAAATACCCAATCTTGCCCATGCAAAAGTCCTCGCTCCTGAGATACGGAGGATCTGTCAAGCCAGAAACTTGACAGATCGGAAAAGCCGGTTTTCAGCGCATTCACATTGTGTGCTGAAAACCGTTATTTCTGATGCCTTCACGGGTCCGTAGACACTCCGTACTCCGGGAGGCAGGAATTTCTGGACCATTATTGTTTTAAATGTTATGATGCCGTTTTCTTATCCTATTCCTTCAGCTGTGGTGTTGTGGAGTCTGGATTGTCAGTGTCTAGTGGGTCTGGAGCTGCTTGCTTCCTGCATAGCCAGCAACCTACTCCACTGGAGAGGTATGACATTATTTCACAGAAACATCAAAATTCTCGCAAAACTGACGGAAGAAACTGTTATATATGTAAACTTGTATTTACTCTGTACAGCCACCAGAGGGCTCATTCCCTGGAATCCCAAGGGATCCCATAATCCCTTGGGATCACAGATATTTAAAGAGACCTCACAGGTTGGAGAGGCACTCTGGAGACCTGCAATAAAAGACTAAGGTCACACTTTACTTTGAGCTCACAGTGTTCAGTCTGACTCTTTCTCCATACATAACAACTGGTGACGAGATACAGATAGCGCACCCAAAGACGCAGAGAACATTGGGCACCCTGGAGAAATTCTCGGAGGGAGTTAATTGGGAAATGTTTGTGGAGCGACTCGACCAATACTTCGTGGCCAATGAGCTATATGGGGAAAAGAATGCTGCCAAACGAAGGGCGATCCTCCTCACCGTCTATGAGGCACCAACGTATGGCCCCATGAAGAATCTGCTCACTCCAGCGAAATCCACGGAGAAACCGTACGATGATTTGTGCACACTGGTCCGAGAGCATTTGAACCCGAAGGAAAGCATTCTGATGGCGAGCTATCGGTTTTACACCTACAAAAGGTCTGAAGGCCAGGAAGTGGCGAGTTATGTTGCCGAGCTGAGACGCCTTGCAGGACATTGTGAATTTGAAGGATATTTGGAGCACATGCTCAGAGACTTTTTTGTACTTGGCAATGGCCACGAAATCATACTTCGCAAACTTTTGACTGTAGAGACCCCAACCTTGAGTAAGCCCATAGCAATAGCCCAAGCGTTCATTGCCACCAGTGACAATACTAAGCAAATCTCTCAGCACACAAGTGCTGCAACAAGTACTGTGAACAAAGTGATGTTGATTTCCAATTGCAACTAACAGGGCAGGTCACACATGCCTGCAGCTACACGTCTGCAGATGTCTCACCATCAAGGGTGATGAATGCAAAGCCATTAACACCTTGTTGGCGCTGTGGGGGTGATCATTGTTTCCATTCATGCCGCTTCAAAGGGTATGTTTGCAAGGGCTGTGGAAAAATGGGACACCTCCAATGTATGTGCAGGCGAGCTGCTAATCCTGTTAAACCTGCAAACCACCATGTTGCATTGGAGGACAGATCCACGGAGGATCACTATGAACCAGAGTCTCAGATAGAGATGGCAGAGGTACATGGGGTGCACACATTCACCACGAATTGTCCCCCGATAATGCTGAATGTTGAACTAAATGGACTCCTAGTGTTAATGGAACTGGACACGGGCGCGAGCCAGTCCATCATGGCAAAAAGATTTTCGAAAGACTGTGGTGCAACCAGGCCTCAAGGCCAGTCTTAACTCCAATTTGAACGAAACTAATAACATACACGAAATAACAGATTCCCGTAATTGGCAGTGCTACCGTAAAGGTCTCTTACAATGGAGCGGTGCACAAGCTACCACTCTGGGTGGTACCGGGCGATGGGTCCACGCTGCTTGGCAGGAGCTGGCTGGGAAAGATACGCTGAAACTGGGACAACGTCCGAGCGCTATTGCCCACTGACGACACTTCGTGTGCCCAGGTGTTAAACAAGTTCCCTCGCTGTTCGAACCAGGCATTGGAAAATTCCAAGGAGCAAAAGTGAAGATCCATCTAATTCTGGGGGCGCGAGCAGTACCGTACATGATGAGAGAAAGGGTAGAGATCGAGCTAGACTGGCTGCAACGAGAGGGCATCATTTCACCGATCGAGTTCAACGAGTGGGCCAGCCCGATCGTTCCTGTACTCACGGGAGACCGCACCGTCAGAATCTGTGGTGATTACAAAGTAACTATCAATTGTTTCTCCCTGCAGGACCAATAAACCACTACTAAAGACCGACGACCTCTTTGCAATGCTGGAGGGAGGAAAGACATTCATGACGCTAGATCTGACTTCAGCTTACATGATGCAGGAACTGGCCTCACCTGCATCTACACACACAAATGTCTTTTTATTTATAACAGATGCCCATTTGGAATTCGATCAGCGGCGGCGATATTCCAGAGAAACATGGAAAGCTTACTGAAGTCGGTCCCCCACTCCGTGGTCTTCCAGGATGACATCTTGGTCACAGGTCGGAACACAGCCGAGCATCTGCAGAACCAGGAGGAGGTTCTTCGTCGACTCAACCGAGTGGGCTCAGGTTAAAACACTCAAAGTGCATTTCCTGAAGTGGAGTTCTTGTGAAGGAGGATTGCGGCGGAGGGCATCAAGCCCACAAATGCGAAGACGGAGGCAAGCGAGAATGCACCGAGGCCACAGAACGTGATGCAGCTGCGGTCTTTTCTGGGACTCCTGAACTATTTTGGAAACTTCTCACCAGGTCTCAGCACACTGTTAGAACCACTGCATGTCTTACTACGAAAAGGAGATGAATGGGTTTGGGGCAAAAGCCACAAAAATGCCTTTATAAAAGCGATAGAATTGTTATGCTCAAACAAATTGCTTGTGTTGTATGATCCATGTAAGCGTTTGGTACTAGCATGTGATGCATCGTCATATAGCGTTGGGTGTGTATTGCAACAAGCTAATGATTTTGGGAAACTGCAACCGGTTGCTTACGCATCCAGGAGTCTGTCTAGGGCTGAGAGATCCTACAGCCTGATTGAGAAAGAAGCGTTAGCGTGTGTCTATGGGGTAAAGAAAATGCATCAATACTTGTTTGGGCTAAAATTCGAAGTGGAAACTGACCATAAGCCACTCATATCTCTGTTTTCCGAGAGCAAAGGGATAAATACCAATGCATCGGCCCGCATCCAGAGATGGGCGCTCACGTTGTCCTCATACAACTATGCCATCCGCCACAGGCCAGACAGAGAAAACTGCGCCGATACTCTCAGTAGGCAGCCATTGCCCACCATGGGGGTGGAAATGGCGCAGCCCACAGATTTAGCCATGGTTATGGAAGCATTTAAGTGTGAGCAATCACCCGTCACTGCCCGGCAGATCAAAACCTGGACATGCCAGGACCCCTTATTATCCCTAGTCAAAAGCTGTGTGCTTCACGGGAGCTGGTCCAGTGTCTCAGTGGAAATGCAGGAAGGGATAAAGCCGTTCCAGCGGCGCAAAGATGAAATGTCTATACACGCAGACTGCCTTCTGTGGTGCAATCATGTAGTGGTTCCCAAGAAGGGCAGAAACACCTTCATCAGTGACCTCCAGAGTACCCACCCAGGCATCGTAATAATGAAAGCGATAGCCAGATCCCATGTGTGGGGGTCTGGTATCAATGCGGACTTAGAGTCCTGCATTCACAGATGTAATGCATGCTCGCAGTTAAGCAATGTACCCAGGGAGGCGCCACTAAGATTATGGTCTTGGCCCTCCAAACCGTGGTCTAGGGTACACGTCGACTATGCAGGCTCGTTCTTAGGTAAAATGTTCCTTGTGGTTGTAGATGCGCACTCTAATTGGATTGAATGTGAGATAATGTCAGCTAGCAGTCCGCTGCCACTACTGAAAGCCTGCGGGCCATGTTTGCCACACACGGCCTACTCGATATCCTGGTGAGCGAAAACAGACCATGTTTTGCCAGTGCTGAGTTCAAAGAATTCATGACCCATAACAGGATCAAACATGTCACATCTGCTCCATTTAAACCAGCGTCCAAGGGTCAGGCAGAGAGAGCAGTGCAAACCATCAAGCAGGGCTTGACGAGGTTAACTGAAGGCTCGCTGCAGACTCGCCTATCCCGGGTCCTGCTTAGCTACCGCACAAGACCCCACTCGCTCACTGGGATCCCACCTACTGAACTGCTCATGAAAAGAGCACTTAAGACAAGGCTCTCATTAGTTCACCCTGATCTACATGAACAGGTAGAGAGCAGATGGCTTCAACAAAGTACATACCATGATAGCGCAAATGTGTCACGCGAGATTGAAGTCAATTCCTGTATTTGTATTGAATTATGGACAAGGTCCCAAGTGGCTTCCTGGCACTGTCGTGGCCAAAGAGGGGAGCAGAGTGTTTCGGGTCAAACTTTCAAATGGACTCATTCACCAGATACACTTGGACTAAATCAGATTCACGGACTATCCTGAGAAACCCATCTTGGACCCTACCTTTTTTGATCCCCCAACATACACACCAGTGGCAACCAGCACCACGGTTGACCACGAAGCAGAACCCATCATCCACAGCAGCCCAGCAGGACCCAACACACCAGGCTGCCCAGCAAGGCCATCTGCACAGCAGCCCAGCGAGGGCCCAACAAATGATTCAACAATACTAGCTTTCGCACCGAGACGATCAACCAGGGCAAGAAGGACCCCAGATCGACTCACATTGTAAATAGTTACACTATTGACTTGGTGGGGGGGCGGGGGGGTGGGTGGGAGGGGGAGTGTTGTTATATATGTAAACTTGTATTTACTCTGTACAGCCACCAAAGGGCTCATTCCCTGGATTCCCAAGGGATCCATAATCCCTTCAGGAGACCTCACAGGTTGGAGAGGCACTCTGGAGACCTGCAATAAAAGACTACGGTCACACTTTACTTTAAGCTCACAGTGTTTAGTCTGACTCTTTCTCCATACATAACAGAAACAACAAAGCGAAACAAAGTACCAGCTTCCTCAATTCTGGCATTATACAGGGTGCTCATTGAAAGCCAAGTTAGGTTTCAGGTGAAGTGGGTTAGAGAGCTGGAAATAATTAGAACAGGGCACATAGAGGCAAATCAGTATCTATTTGAAAATCATATATTCTGTAGGTATTTTTACATACTTTGATTTTATATTATTTAAATATTAGCTAAATGGTAAAAATTTTGGCAAGCTGGGAATCAAAGAACGAGACTTGTTTCAAACACCGGAGTTCCTCTTCCGTACAAGCTGAGGAACTGAAGTATTATAGTATCACCAGTGGTGGAAATCTGTTGTTCTAGCATGGCAAGTTTACAGACAATTTCCACTGTAAGGCTGCGATTTCCCCAATCTTGGCGGCGTCAAGGCGGGAGATGGCGGCGGCGGGAGACAACCCCGCTCCTGCGTTGATCCTGGCCAAAAAGATCTTCCCCGAATAGGCCTTGTTAGGCCCACCCTGCACATTTCCCGGCCCAATTAAAAGGAGCGGGTCTGGTGACTATACCGAATGACGCAATTCTTGTTGGTAAATTTAAGGAGGCCATGGCCCTATTTGCTGACAGTTGCTTTTTCAGATCTTAACTTGGTGTGAGTGAATGCAGGTCATCACCATGACCTCACAGAGGTACAGAGTAATGCCTCCATCATCTTGTGGAGGGAAGGAGAGGGCATAGGGAGATTCTCTTCCATGCTGACGGCAGGAAGAGGCCTCCCCAGCAGACAAAAGCAGCATGGCTGCAGATAGCCCAAGATATAACGGCCATATCAGTAATGACTTGCACCTGTGTCCAGTGTCAGAAAAGGTTCAATGATCTTCTAGGATCAGAAAAAGTGAGTATAAAACTACACTTACCTTGATGCTGCTGCATCTGTCATCACTTCCCCACTATTGTATATTGCCATCCCGACCTGCACGACATTACTCACCCCAAGATCCCTTGGATCTTAATCCATCCCTCTCTCTATTTACATTATCAGGTCCCCATCTTACTATCCACCCCTCATACTCAATCTCATCACAATGCAATCACAGCAAGTAACAGCACAAAAGGAGGCAACTTGATATCGCCAAGCTACTCCATTAAAGTCTCCCTGTAAATCTGTATCCCATTCCATTATTTAGCTCATTCATTCAGTCTCACTCAATGTTCTCTTTCCCTTCTTGCAGGAAAAGATTGCCCACAATAAGAGGCAGAGGGAGAGAATGGGAGAAGGCCCTCAAGTCATGTATTATTTGACACACGGAGGAGGCAGCAATGGACATTGTTGGAGTGGTGGAGCTTCCAGAAGTGGGGGACAGAGAGAGGGGCTCAATAGAAGAAGGTGGTGACAGACTTATTGTCCATGCAGTTGCATGTCTTTCATCATTCACTCAAATGAATGGTCATGATGTGTATAATGTTACATGACTGCAGTTACATAGAAACATAGAAAATAGGTGCAGGAGTAGGCCATTCAGCTCTTCTAGCCTGCACCGCCATTCAATGAGTTCATGGCTGAACATGCAACTTCAGTACCCCCTTCCTGCTTTCTCGCCATACCCCTTGATCCCCCTAGTAGTAAGGACTTCATCTAACTCCCTTTTGAATATATTTAGTGAATTGGCCTCAATAACTTTCTGTGGTAGAGAATTCCACAAGTTCACCACTCTCTGGGTGATGAAGTTTCTCCTCATCTCGGTCCTAAATGGCTTACCCCTTATCCTTAGACTGTGACCGCTGGTTCTGGACCTCCCCAACATTGGGAACATTCTTCCTGCATCTAACCTGTCTAAACCCGTCAGAATTTTAAACGTTTCTATGAGATCCCCTCTCATTCTTCTGAACTCCAGTGAATACAAGCCCAGTTGATCCAGTCTTTCTTGATCCAGTCCTGCCATCCCGGGAATCAGTCTGGTGAACCTTCGCTGCGCTCCCTCAATAGCAAGAATGTCCTTCCTCAAGTTAGGAGACCAAAACTGTACACAATACTCCAGGTGTGGCCTCACCAAGGCCCTGTACAACTGTAGCAACACTTCCCTGCCCCTGTACTCAAATCCCCTCGCTATGAAGGCCAACATGCCATTTGCTTTCTTAACCACCTGCTGTACCTGCATGCCAACCTTCAATGACTGATGTACCATGACACCCAGGTCTCGTTGCACCTCCCCTTTTCCTAATCTGTCACCATTCAGATAATAGTCTGTCTCTCTGTTTTTACCACCAAAGTGAATAACCTCACATTTATCCACATTATACTTCATCTGCCATGCATTTGCCCACTCACCTAACCTATCCAATTCACTCTGCAGCCTCATAGCATCCTCCTCGCAGCTCACACTGCCACCCAACTTAGTGTCATCCGCAAATTTGGAGATACTACATTTAATCCCCTCGTCTAAATCATTAATTTACAGTGTAAACAGCTGGGGCCCCAGCACAGAACCTTGCGGTACCCCACTAGTCACTGCCTGCCATTCTGAAAAATACCCATTTACTCCTACTCTTTGCTTCCTGTCTGACAACCATTTCTCAATCCATGTCAGCACACTACCCCCAATCCCATGTGCTTTAACTTTGCACATTAATCTCTTGTGTGGGACCTTGTCGAAAGCCTTCTGAAAGTCCAAATATACCACATCAACTGGTTCTCCCTTGTCCACTTTACTGGAAACATCCTCAAAAAATTCCAGAAGATTTGTCAAGCATGATTTCCCTTTCACAAATCCATGCTGACTTGGACCTATCATGTCACCTCTTTCCAAATGTGCTGCTATGACATCCTTAATAATTGATTCCATCATTTTACCCACTACTGAGGTCAGGCTGACCGGTCTATAATTCCCTGTTTTCTCTCTCCCTCCTTTTTTAAAAAGTGTGGTTATATTGGCTCCCCTCCACTTGATAGGAACTGATCCAGAGTCAATGGAATGTTGGAAAATGACTGTCAATGCATCTGCTATTTCCAAGGCCACCTCCTTAAGTACTCTGGGATGCAGTCTATCAGGCCCTGGAGATTTATCGGTCTTCAATCCCATCAATTTCCCCAACACAATTTCCCGACTAATAAGGATTTCCCTCAGTTCCTCCTCCTTACTAGACCCTCTGACCCCTTTTATATCCGGAAGGTTTTTTGTGTCCTCCTTAGTGAATACCGAACCAAAGTACTTGTTCAATTGGTCTGCCATTTCTTTGTTCCCCGTTATGACTTCCCCTGATTCTGACTGCAGGGGACATCTCATTCATGTAACTCATGTTTTTACTCTCCCACAGGTCCATGAGGAGCCCCCCGTCCTCCCCCACCCCGCCCCCAACTGTCCATGAGCAACAGCAACAAGACTCCTCAGAGGAGCCTCCTGCCTCTGAGGACGCAGTATCATCTCAAGACAACGCAACCCAGCACCAGCGCAGATACACGCAACTCAGTGGGTCCATCATGAGATAGAGTAGTGTTGTCACCCAGTTTCTCATAGATCACAAGTGAGCCACAACAGATGGCGGAGACAGGGTCAGCATAGAAACTCCTCATCGGAGGGCGCAGGAGTCTCCTAACTCTGCCCAGCTGCAGGCAGAGAGCTGCAGGAACAAGTGCAGGAGGCTCTGGCTGATTTTGTGACTGCAGTGACTGCAAGTGTGCAGAGAATGGAGGAGTTAATCTCCAACATGAGCAGCACTGTGGCGCAGTCACTGGCAAATATAGCTTCCTCCATGGATAGGATGGCACCTGCATGGAGGAAACAAAGCACCAGTCTAAATGACAATATGGTTTCACTGCTAAATAGATGGGCATCTATGGAGGACAGGAACCAGAGGCTCAAAGACGTCCTTTGTAGGAGGGATGCCAAAATAGACGTGGGCCTTCATGGCCCCGCAGAGGTGCAGCAAGATGCTCTCCAGTTCTTTGCTAGCAGGGAAGTGTGGGTGGCCCCTGAGGGATGATGGTGGGAGAGGACATGGAAGTGGGGGCCCTCCCCAAGCATTCACACTTCAACCCCCTTGGCAACCCCTCGGTCAGAGCCCCAGATGCCTTCCCGGACAGTGATGGCCAAGTCTGCCCCTGCACAGTCGCAGGAGGAGCAGACTTTAGCGGGGCCCTCAAAAATCCAGGGGGCGACCACCAAAGGCATCTAAGCAGGTGCAGCAGGAAGGTGAAGAGGCTGCCTCCACCCTGCTGAAGCCACAGGGGTGGCACCATGCAGAAGCACCCGGAAAAGAAAGATCCCACACAAATAGTCACAAGAGTATTCACTCAGGTGTGTTTCTCAGTATTAGTATGATGCTTATAATATATGGACCAATGTTAAAAAATTATTTCTTTGTCATACTTTGCATTCGCAGCCAAATGTGTGAGATCGAATGGAGGTGGCAGAGTGAACCGTCAGGGCTGATTTGACATCCAGCAATGGTGATGAGGATGAAAACAAGGGACTAGTAATTGTTTGTCTGCTTTATGGTGTTGGTGTGGCGTGATGTCAACCTGCGGACACCTGTGGCAGCCAAATGTGTGATCTCCATAAAGTTAGTTAAACCTGGCATTGATGAGGTCATCCCTGGCGTGACGGGCAATAACGTGCTCACGTACTCCTCCTCCAGGTGTTCCTCATGTTGGCAACCTCATGGTCTTCCTCTTCCTCCTCCAGTGAGGCTCTGCGCTCTGTGCCATCGTCCTCATCCAGCGCCAGTGCTCGCTGCTGCGTGATGTTGTGCAGGGCACAGCAGATCGTGAGTATTCTGGAGAACGTGGCTAATGTGTACTGAAGGGCTCCTCCAGATCTGTTGAGACATCTGAACTGCATTTTCAGGAAGCCTATTGTTTGCTTGATGCGACTTCTGGTCGAGATGTGGCTTTGATCACACTGTCCCTCAGCCTCATTTGTTGGTCTCCTCAAAGGTGCCATGAGCCTCCATCAAGGTGTCATGAGGGGATAGCTCTTGTCACCAAGCAGCCAGACGGAAAGACTGTTTGGCAGAAAGAAGAGCTGAGGCACGGTGGACTGGAGCACAATATAAGAATCAAGGCAGCTGCCAGGGAACTAGATGCACACACGTATGATTATCTTCCTGTGGTTGCAGACCAACTGTACTTTGAAGGAGTGGAAGCCCTTACGGTTAACAAAAGCTGATGGGGTGCCCTGATGGGCACATGTGCGCAGTCAATGACGCCTGCCTCTGTGGGAAGCCAGCTGAAGTGGCAAAGCCGTGTGCCCGCTCAGTCACACTCGCTTCATCAGTGTAAAAATGTATGTAGTTGGCCGACTTGTTAAAGAGGGCATCGGTGACCTGTGTGATGCATCTGTGGGCGGCCGACTGCGAAATGCCACTAATGTCTGCTGCCGAGAAGGAGCCTGAGTTGAAGAAGTTGAGGGTAAGGGTAACTTTGACAGCCTCTGGCAATGGGTGTCCACCCCTTTCTCTGGGCTGCAGGTCTTCCTCCAGCAATGTGCAAAGGTCGGTGACCATCTGGCGCGATAGCCTGAGTCTCCTTCGGCACTGCTGCTCCGTCATGTTGAGGAAACTCATTCTCTGGTTCTATACCTTGTGCTGGGGGTATCACCTCTGGTGTGGTGCAGCCCTGCGCTGATCCCCTCTGCCCTGTGCAACATGAGATGGTTCAGTAGAAGGTTGGCTTTCTTACTGTTGCTGCTGCTGGTGTGGCTGGTTCTGTTGCTCCTGCAGCTGTTCCTCATCAGAATCTGAGGACCAAGATGAGAGAGCATAAATTGTGCCCATTCTGATTTGAGATATGCCAGCTGTAGTTGAGATGACAGAAGCAATCTATCAATGGTCAGATATGTTCTTTCAAGAAGGTGACAGTGAATATAGAGTTTACTACAAAGAGTTTCAAACCGCATGAAGCTGAAAAGTCTCTTCCCAAAAGGCTCCAACCTCCTGAGATTGGAAAGTGAACAGCTGTGAAATGGTAACTTTTATACCACTTTTGCAGCTGTCATCTATTGACACCAATGGAGAGTTGTTGAGAACCCAACATACTTACCTGACATAAGACCTAAGAGACGTGAACCATGGGAAAAACTTGGAAAAATCCTTTGGACCTGGTAAAATGCTGCTTAAATAGCTTTAAGCAGTTTCTTACCTAGCCCAATTGCCTGACACACGCTTAGTGCCGGGTCTGCAATCCGCAGGCAGAACCGGCAATTTTGAAATTCATAAGGAAACGTGTTCAGAGCGGACTTCTGCCCCGCTGTTAATCACGACCAATTTGCCAGTGGGCCCACCTCCAAATTCTAACTCGCAGGCTGGTCAGATACTGGCTTAAATACAGACATAGGAATTCACAATGGAAGCAAAATGGTGACAACAGTAAATAAGGTTTTGTAGACAGGAAGTGCCTAAATTTTCAATAGCGAGAGAGTGCAGTCGAGAGAGAAAGATGCTGCAAGGAAATGGATATATAGATAGACAAATAGATGTAGAGTTAGATTGTACAATAAGGAACTGTGCAAGAATTGTACATGAGGAACAAGTAAATCATCTAAAAGAAGGTTTTGTTTTCTCATCATTTGTCTGATGCTTTTGTTTCTTTTTGCTCTTACGGCTGATAGCAAAATATAATAAAATCCTTGAAATAAAATAGTAAAACTCTGCTATTGTCCACACATTTTCACACATGAAGGACAAGGTTGAAAAGTTTATAAAACTCAACTTCTCTGGTATGATGTTTTTACAGCTGAATATCTTCTTTTTAAAATGATTATCAATAATGGATTTATTTGCTACAATTGCAACAGCTCAAGATGGAACATTGTTCACCTAAATAATATGATTCCTGGACAGTTTTGAAGGACAAGGATTATTGGAGCTTTTAGAATGTAAAGGAGACAAAGAAATAAGTGATCAATAAGGAAGGCAATGACTTGACAAAACTTAGAAGTGTGTCATTGAAATTGATTGAACTATTCAGCACTCCAGCTAATGTACTATATGAAAGGTATATTTAGCAAATTGAAAATCAAAGTTAGAGACTTCATCTAAAAGCATAATAATGTTATTTTGAACTGTGAATTCTGCCAAAGTCATGCTGAAACCTTGGAAATTAAATATAACTGTTTCAGTGTCAGATTAAACTTTGTTAATGCTAAGATATTGTAACCAAGTTTGCTATTGTGCTTATGATGATTTAGATTCTGTTTATTTATTCTTTAAGGCTAATTAAGGCACAATCCGCTGCTCTCAACGTGGAAGCCATGCTTAAACGGTGCGCAGGTTAGAGATGGTAGCCCAGATTCTCTGATCTATGATCCTTACAAGAGTAGCACACTGATGGAATGTAAATTACAAAATTATGAACAGAAATATCAGGTATTTTTTTTACTGTGATTACTGATACTGAATCCTGTAGCCGTGCTAATCATAGTACTACTAATGTAGTCAAATAAAGTAGTTGTTAATAAGCAAATTGAGTGTTCAGTCCAGTCCCTGAGGTCTTTCAAGTGTGTTAGGAGTTCAGATTTAATCTTTGTTATAATGCATTGTACTGATGTTAACTTCACTGGCTGTGCCAGTTTTGTTAGCTGAGTCGGCTTGTGTAAGACACATCTAGCCCAAATGGGATCACATCTAAAATTCTGGGTATAAACAATAACCCCCAACTCAATTCTTATATGATAGTAGATTCAATCTGGCAATTTCCAGCCAATTCTTCCAATAGTGTGTGTGCGTGTTTGTGAAAGGGAGCTAGATAGGTAGATGGGCAGGTAGATAGAGAGAAGGTGAGAGTGAAACATTGGAATACAATGATTTAGAAAAGAAAGATCAAAGTGGCGTTGAAATTATTTTCCTGTTTTACATTTGTAAGCAAAATGAATATAAAAAATATTGTGGGGACATCTATGACTGTATTAATAATAGTCCAAAGTTTGAATCCAAGCCAATGCTGAGTTAGTTGATCTGAGCCAGGCTAACAGGAGCGGTACAATTTCCTTCAGCACCTCTGGGCTAGAAAAAGCAAATATCATCCACGGGTTCCCATTTCTCATCGCTATCCAGTGACCCCCCTTTTGGAAAGTGTGCGTATGTGGACCTCGGGTGAGGACATGACTGGGCTAAACTGTGAGAACCTTCCATGGATCAATACTCTGCTGGCACTCGCAGACTAGGTTCACACATGAAAATGATTAATTAGGTACTGTAGAGCTGCTGCCACCACAGATCAGTAAGAGTCGGCACCTTCAGAACAGTAGGGCGGAAATTGGGGATTTAAAATAAAAGCAAAAAATGGCATCAATGTTTAAAGCAGAAACTTAGCTCAAAAAGAAATATACTTAAGAACCTGGGTCTCAATTTTGCCCAAGCCTGTTTTCTGGCATGTTGCCAGAGTTACGTCCATTTTTCCAGGCCAGAAATGCACCAGAAATATTTTGCCATAGTTTCTCCGATGTATAATTCAAATTTGGCGGCGCGCAGCATGTCCAGTCGCCTCGGGGGGTGGAGCCTGCTGTCTGCGCCGAAAAAACGATGCCATACTTTCTGCGCATGCGCGACAAAAAAAGTGACGTTTTTGACGTTATTTCAATGGACGTGCATGCGCAGTACAGCTCTGGGTCGGCAATTGGCCATTTTTAAAGAGCCAGTTGTGTAAGAAGGAGTGCTGTGTGAGAGCATTGGAAAAATCGGATCTGCAGCAATACAAGATGCAACGCGGTGCAAGGATCAAGAATTGCTCACAGGATGAAGTGGAGGCACTAGATACTGTGATTGAGACCAGATGGCAGGAGCTGGACACCAGCAGAGGTTACATAAAAGTACCACCCAAAGAAATAAAGAAACGCTGGAACCAAATTGCAGAAGATTACTGTGCAATGGTGACCACCACGAGATCTGGAGACCAGTGTACAAAAAAGTGTCAGGACCTTGATCAAGTAGTTAGTGTAAGAAATATTTTCATTTAGTCAATGGAATTGCAATTGCAAATGTGATCATTGTATATGTCCCACCCAGCAGAAAGACACCTTCTCTAAAAAGTTAAATTTTCATCTTTGCAGAGGAAGTTGACACATAATAAATGGAAAGAACTCGAACAGGAGAAGGCCCAGCAAATCTACAGCCACTGACACCATTGGAAAAGAGGGTCACTGCTTTGATGGGTCCTGCCAGGAGAAAAGCAACCACCACTGCATAAGCTGGGCCTACATTCGAAGGAGAGGGTAAGTCCTGCAAATTCCACAGTCTGGCTTTGTTCAATGTTAAGTACCGTGCGGGCTAGTAATGCTTCGGTTCCTGGGGATGGCTCCATCAGCTACGCTTTAGTTGATGCAATGTGCTATCATTCATCGTGGTCCTTCAAATCAGCCTGCTGCCTGTGCTGTATGAGCCTATTCATGCCACCCACCCTGCCCCCTCCTCTGCTGCTAACCATTTGTCTGTGTTCTGTTATATTTTGCAGAACTTGAGGCTGACCCTGACGATGCAGAAGAAGATTCAGATGAGGACAAGCCTGTAGAAGAGAACATCTTTCAATCCCACCCTCCAGACTGAGAGCATGGGGGTAAAGGGGTGGGGTAGGGGGAAGGGATGGAGATGGATGAAGCTCCCACTGTTTTACTGACTTAGGTGGAGGTGCAGGTGCCACCCATTGTGGTGCAAGCCCCTTCTGTGACTAGTGGTTTGAGTGTTGGTGGGACATTCCATAGTTTCCTAACATCCGAGGCTGTAGGTCCCAGTGGTGGGGTGAAGCGAGGCACATTCAGGGCCCCATTTTCCAAGGCTGCGGGTCCCAGTGGTGGGGTGCAAGCCATACCCATGGGGAGGAGAGGACGGAGAGCTCGACCGCACTCTCCTGAGGTACAGGATCTAACAGATGTGGTTCAGATGATGGCAATGAGTGGGGAGAGCATTGCCCTTACGCGATCACTCCTGGACACCCATCAGGCGGGCGGGTGATGAGGTAACGGGACTGTCGGGAGAAGTAACAGCAATCTCATGAGAAATGGGAACAATGTCCAGGACCATGAGTGAGGCGATATCTCAGTCAGCTGAAACTATGTCAGTGACCATGAGTGAGAGAATGTCACAGGTAGCTGATACGCTGTCAGTGAACATCAGGGAGGGAATGTCAGAGATGGTGCAAACACTATCACTGAACATGAGGGAGGGAATGTCACAGGTAGTTGAGACAGTTATGCTCAACATGAGGGAAGGAATGTTGCAGGTCGTTGAGACACTGTCAGGGTGCATGAGGGTCGGCATGTTGGAGTTAGCTGCTGCAATAAGGGAACACGCTCAGACCCATTGACAGAATCAACTTCCACTCCCACTCCAATCCCCACACTAGCCTCTGAAGAGCCCCAAACTGGGCCCTCCACATTGCCGCCTGTACCCTCAACATTGCCGCCTGGGCCCTCCACATTGCTGCCTGGGCCCTCCACATTGCTGCCTGGGCCCTCCACATTGCCGTCTGCCGCGCTCCCCCCACACCTCTACAGGTGTGCACTACCCGAGACCTTAGAAAGAATAAGCTTGGTGCCAACCCCAGAAACACTGCGCCACCGCCTGCGGGCAGAGGTGGTGGAGTCACTAAGAACAAGCGCGGCGGGTAGTCTTAGAAATAAGGTGAAGGAGAGATGCCTTTCTTTGCTGATGATGTTATTATTATTGTTACTGTTGTGACTGTTGTTCTCAAATTAAAAGATTTTTGTAAATTATGTAAATTTACAAGATTAAAAGTTAATAAGTGATCTTAAAATTTTTAAGTGATATTAGAGTTTGTAAGTGATCTTAAAGTTTGTAAGTGATCATAACTGAAAACTTTAAAGTTTGATACAAGAATAATTTTATTAAAGTTAAGTTAAGTACAAAGAACAGTTTGTTAAACTTTGAATAAAATATATTTTACGTTAAATCTGAAACAGTTTCATTATTTGTTCCATTATTAACACAACTTTTGGAACTCAAGAAGAATCATTTAATGGAGTGAAAGCCTTTTCTGTTCCTGTACATCTCGGAATCCTCCAAAGTTGCTCGCAAGGCGATGTGGGTATAATCAATGCAGCCCTGTACCTTTGGGAAGTCAGCAATCCTGGAGAAGCCCACAGCCCTGTCACATATTGCTTGGGCGGTCATGGGGAACTTTATGTAGCAATTCCTCTGTGCAGATACTGCAGTAGTCTCCTGCCGAATACAGACATGTGTTGCACGTTGAGAGATGGCTCACGCATCCTTAGTTGTAGCTTGAAATGATCCGGAGGCATAGAATGAAAGTGCAGCCGTAACCTTCACTTCAACTGACAAAACAGTTCTCCTGACGCTTCTAGGTTGCAGGTCTGCTTTCACCAACTCACAGATCTCAGTTACAACTTCTTTGAGGAAATGCAGCATTCTGACACAGTCTGCATCACTCAGGTGCAGGTACGAACACCTGTCTTGATATACCCAACATGGGTAAGGCCTCCTGCCCAGCACCCTCCGGGCTCTGATGTTCCTCATGCGATGATGTCGAATCAATTGTCTCCTACATAGCACCATCATGCAGAAGGCTCGCACAAGGTATGGCATTGTCAATATTGCCCTCAAAGTTAAATTTTATCTTGGCAAGAAGCTCAAAACGGCAGGAAGGAAACAGGACAGGTTCTTTGTTCTCTCTCCCCAAGGTTGTATGGATGGACCACATCTAGGTCTCGTGACTTCTCCCCCCACCACCCCCCCAACTCATTGCAGTCTTGTGACTTCTCCCCTTCTACCCCTTCCCGAAACTCATTGTAGTCTTGTGCCTAGTGCAGCTGCCTTCCGATTGCCACCTCCCCCAATCCCTGGGCTTGTTTTCCAACTAAGCCCCAAGCCCTTATGTCCGGTTGCGGGGTCGATTCTGACGGCTGATGCTACGCCCTCCAGCCCTGCTTGAAGACGTTCGGTGGTGGCGTGTGAGTTAAAAAAAAATGAAAACATTAGATATCCAAGAAACTTCCATGTACTCCGTTGAAAGATTAAAAAAAAGTTGAACTTTATTATGGATATTTCAAGTATTAGAGACTCCCTCCAAAAACTTCGATGAAAAACAATGGCGTATTTCAACACCAATTTTTCAATGTGCGCTGCTTTCTGTTAACTCACCAGAAGGTTTTTCGGGAGTGGCCAGACAGACCGACCTAGGATTAAAAAAATTTGGGCAAACTGCAAAAAATGCTGAATGAACCTCATGACATCAAAAAAACCTAATTTAGAAAAATTGTTACTAAAGCAGTTACACCGTTGCAGATTCCAGAGAGAAACTTTGAATTAAATAATTACACCAGAAAAAACAACGTGCCCCAAAAAAACGGTGCAAATGACCCAGGAAAATTGAACACCTTGTCACATCCAATTTTAAAAATTTGTTCTTGGGATGTGGGAAATACTGGGAAGACAGATTTATTGCCCATCTCTATTTGTCCTGAGGGTATTAAGGGTCAATCACATAATGTGGGACTGGAGTCACGTGTAAACTAGACCAGATTGGACTGGCAGAGTCCCCTCCTGAAGGACATTAGTGAACCCATTGTGTGCTGATGGCAATCTAGAAGCTTTCATGGTCATTTCTTTCCTCGTGCTAGCTCACAAATGTGCTTAGAGTTCATCTAAATGTGATATAAAAATAGCCTAAAGTTGTTTCTTCAAGAAATGCCAATATACCAGTTCCAAACAAATCAGAAGTGTTGAAATATAAGTATCATGTGATGGCACCCCAAGGGGCAATTCAGTTGCAAAAAAGGTTAGAGGGAAAAGTATCTTTTTAAATGGCAAATAATGTCTACAGAATTGTCACATTTAAAACGGTGCGCTTTTTGGATCTCTCAGACTCAACTTGTTGCGATGGTTTACATGGGTTTGAAGCAGCATTTTCTGTGGCACACTCTCAATGTGATAGTCCATTGTTTTCTTTTTTAATAAATCTGGAGCAAAATCACGTGTGTAGCAAAACTGCTCCATGCACAAAAGATATAGGAGTATTTCGTGGGAAACACTACTTTATACCCACACCATCTTTTGCTCTAACTTTGCACACAGAACGATTTTACCCCTATAATGTTAAGTTCCATCAAATTGTTTTGCTCCAGGAACTCTACATGAAATATTGCATATCAGCCAACTCTGATCAGCAGTTACAAAGGGAAAAAATGAATTTATATGGAACCTTTTAGTTCCTGAGGATATGAATTACTTTTGAATTGTAGTTAGTATTGTTTTATAGATGGGTAAGGTCCTACACAAAGAAGTGAGATGAATGACCGGTTTTAGCTGCTGTGCCTGTGGGATGAGTGTTTGTCAGAACACCAGGAGAAATCCTTTCTCTTCCTTTGAACAATGCCATGGGATCTTTTACATCCACTGGAACAGGCAGAATCTTGGTTTAATGTCACATTTGAAAGACAGCACATGCAACGATGCAATATTCCGTCAGTGCTGCACTGAAGTGTCAGCCTAGAGTATTTGCTCTTGAAACAAAGTTCTGAATCAGGGGTGAGAGTGTTACTAGCTAAGTTGTCCCATAAGGCAGAAAATATGACAATACAAGGTGACTGACAGACATTAGGGCAGAAATCACAGCCTCCCGGGCCTGTACGAAGTTTCTACGGACCTGGGAAAGCATCGGAAAAGTCGGTTTTCAGCACGCAATGCGCATGCGCTGAAAACCGGCTTTTACGATCTGTCAAGCTAGAGTTCGACAGTTCCTCCGTATCTCGGGACGAGGACATTTGCATGGGCAAGATTGGGTATTTACGCATATCTTGCCCAGCAAATGTCCTCAAAACTCTTGCGCCTGATAAAAGCAGGCACATAGCCTACTTTTACAGGCTTAAGATTTTTAAAGCACACTTAAAACATAAAAAATAAAATTAAAAATACATATTATTTTTAAAAACCCTGCCCAAAACGTTACATTTATTTTTAACCAGAATTAAAAAATTTTTTTTTAAATCGGCAATTTTTTTTTCTTTAAAAAACATTTCTAACAACTTTAATTTCTATTAGTGTATTTATGCGAGTTTTTAAAAATGTTTTATGTAGTGTTTGTGTATTTTGGGGTATTTCTCATTCATAGTAATAGGAGTTTTAGATTTCCAAAACTCCTATTACTATGAATGAGAAAATACTTCACTGTGATTGGGTGTCCAGGCCCACGTGACTTCTGCGGACGTCCCGACGTGAACGCGCTCCGTTGCGCAAGAAGAGGAGGCCTCGAGTCCGGCATCTCAGGTGGGCATTCGACTAAAAGGTAGGTGCGCATCTTCTCTCCTATTTTTAGTTGAAGAAGAAACAGGGATTTCTGCCCCATTTATAGCTATTTCCCATTGGAACATTATTACATGACAAGTCAACAGATACACTTGGAATTTAATGAACAGGTTCTAAATCAGAATGATTAAACATAAGGGGGTCGAAATTTGGTATCGCCAATTTTGAGGTGGTGATACCGGCTGAGTGCAGATTTTAACGGCAGGCGGCATTTGTCACCTGGAACTGTGAGATTCAGTTTTCCTGCCTGAAAAGTGGATTGCAACTTTAAATCCAGAATTTGCACATTACTCTGGAGGCCGAAAACGACTTTAAGTGGTCCGTTAAGTGGGACAGTAAGAGCAGCATTTTTACAAAATTGCCACGTTTCCCATATTTTCGGTTAATGATTTGAAACTTACAGCCAGTGGATTGAGCAGCATTTGGAGCTGTGCCACCTGCATTCAATTGAGGCGGAGATTGGGCGCCTCACCACCTCGTGGTTATATTCGCTTCCAATGCACTCAGTCAGACGGTGAAGATGGCAGATGCAGCAGCAGCACGCCAGTGTGCTCACCGTTTTTCAGACGCCGACATCGATGCATTCCTTCAGGCCCTGAAGAGGCGCCGGGAACTACTGAGGACAGAGGCTGGGAGGAGGCCACAGCCACAATCATTCGACGCCTCTGGAGGGAAGTGGCTGAAAGAGTATCAGCGAGTGACACGGTGCACAGGACAGCCACTCAATGCCACAAGAAGTGGAACGACATGACGCGGCTGCTAAGGGAAAGTACCTTTTACATTAATCTGACCCTGCCATGCTGTCAGCTCAATGTACAGTCTGTCCTCAATGTGAATGTGTCAGGCCCCATGCTCCACGTGGGTGAGGTGAGATGCAACATTCGCATTTGCAGCCTCACCCACTCCAAGGGCCTGCAAGCCCTGGTAACCTTCCTCATCCGTTCTTCACACCCACCACTCATCTTGTTACCTCCTCACTCTTCATATGCGTGTGGAAGATGGTAGCCTCACCGTTACTGTTAGGTCCTGGCCCTCTCATTCAAGCATTGGCAAACCAAGTTTCCTCGACCTGTGAAGACTCTCACACAGTAATATGTGCTCAACAATGTAAGGCACTTGGGACAGACCGATAGAAGGACACTAACTCTGATGTTCTCTTTAATCTTGCAGGTCAAACTTGCCCACAATCGAAGGGAGCAGATGAGGACCTGAGGAGAGGACCTTGACCTCCAGCCCATTATTGTGTTGGAGGAATGCATCTCGGCCCTGATGGGCCCTCAATTTGGTGCGATGGCGCTGGGTGCGGTCAACCCCCTTGGGACGGTGATGGTATGTTGAGTTCCTTTGCCATTTAGCCCTGACATCACAATCCTTCAGCTCTTTCCATAAGACTGGCATTTCTGGTCCTGGCCCCCTCCCCTGCAGGTAACCACTCTTCTGGTGGCCATTCCAGAAACGTGGTTGCAGGGTGGCCAAGACTGGGAATTAAATATACAGGGGTATCTGACAATTCGGAAAGATAGACAAGAAGGGAAAGGAGGTGGGGTAACTCTGTTAATAAAGGATGATATCAGGGCAGTTGTGAGAGACGATATTGGCTCGAATGAACAAAATGTTGAATCATTGTGGGTGGAGATTAGAGATAGTAAGGGGAAAAAGTCACTGGTGGGCGTAGTTTATAGGCCCCCAAATAATAACTTCATGGTGGGGTGGACAATAATCAAGGGAATAATGGAGGCATGTGAAAAAGGAACGGCAGTAATCATGAGGGATTTTAACCTGCATATCGATTGGTCAAATCAAATCGCACGGGATAGCCTTGAGGAGGAATTCATAGAATGCATACAGGATTGTTTCTTAGAACAGTATGTTACAGAACCTACAAGAGAGCAAGCTATCTTAGATCTGGTCCTGTGTAATGAGATAGGAATAATAAACGATCTCCGAGCAAAAGATCCTCTCGGAATGAGTGATCACAGTATGGTTGAATTTGTAATACAGATTGAGGGTGAGGAAGTAGTGTTTTAAACGAGTGAACCCTATGCTTAAACAAAGGGGACTACAGTGGGATGAGGGCAGAGTTGGCTAAAGTAGACTGGGAACACAGACTAAACGGTGGCACAATTGAGGAACAGTGGTGGACTTTTAAGGAGCTCTTTCATAGTGCTCAACAAAAATATATTCCAGTGAGAAAGAAGGGCAGTAAGAGAAGGGATAACCAGCCGTGGATAACCAAGGAAATAAAGGAGAGTATCAAATTAAAAACCAATGCGTATAAGGTGGCCAAGGCTAGTGAGAAACTAGAAGATTGGGAAAATTTTAAACGACAGCAAAGAATGATTAAGAAAACAATAAAGAAAGCAAAGATAGATTACGAAAGTAAACTTGCGCAAAACATAAAAACAGATAGTAAAAGCTTTTACCGATATATAAAACGGAAGAGAGTGACTAAAGTAAATGTTGGTCCCTTAGAAGATGAGAAGGGGGATTTAATAATGGGAAATGTGGAAATGGCTGAGACCTCAAACAATTATTTTGCTTCGGTCTTCACAGTGGAAGACACAAAAACCATGCCAAAAATTGCTGGTCACGGGAATGTGGGAAGGGAGGACCTTGAGACAATCACTATCACTAGGGAGGTAGTGCTGGACAGGCTAATGGGACTCAAGGTAGACAAGTCCGCTGGTCCTGATGAAATGCATCCCAGGGTATTAAAAGAGATGGCGGAAGTTATAGCAGATACATTGGTTATATTCTACCAAAATTCTCTGGACTCTGGGGAGGTGCCATCGGATTGGAAAGCAGCTAATGTAACGCCTCTGTTTAAAAAAGGGGGCAGACAAAAGGCAGGTAACTAGAGGCTGGTTAGTTTAACATCTGTAGTGGAGAAAATGCTTGAAGCTATCATTAAGGAAGAAATAGCGGGACATCTCGATAGGAATAGTGCAATCAAGCAGACGCAACATGGATTCATGAAGGGGAAATCATGTTTAACTAATTTACTGGAATTCTTTGAGGATATAACGAGCATGGTGGATAGAGGTGTACCGATGGATGTGGTGTATTTAGATTTTCAAAAGGCATTCAATAAGGTGCCACACAAAAGGTTACTGCAGAAGATAAAGGATAAAGGTACGCGGAGTCAGAGGAAATGTATTAGCATGGATAGAGAATTGGCTAGCTAACAGAAAGCAGAGAGTTGGGATAAATGGGTCCTTTTCAGGTTGGAAATCGGTGGTTAGTGGTGTGCCAGAGGGATCAGTGCTGGGACCACAACTGTTTACAATATACATAGATGACCTGGAAGAGGGGACAAAGTGTAGTGTAACAAAATTTGCAGATGACACAAAGATAAGTGGAAAAGCGGGTTGTGTAGAGGACACCGAGAGGCTGCAAAGAGATTTAGATAGGTTAAGCGAATGGGCTAAGGTTTGGCAGATGGAATATAATGTTGGAAAGTGTGAGGTCATCCACCTTGGGGAAAAAAAACAGTAAAAGGGAATATTATTTGAATGGGGAGAAATTACAACATGCTGCGGTGCAGAGGGACCTGGGGGTCCTTGTGCATGAATCCCAAAAAGTTAGTTTGCAGGTGCAGCAGGTAATCAGGAAGGCGAATGGAATGTTGGCCTTCATTGCGATAGGGATGGAGTACAAAAGCAGGGAGGTCCTGCTGCAACTATACAGGGTATTAGTGAGGCCGCACCTGGAGTACTGCCTGCAGTTTTGGTCACCTTACTTAAGGAAGGATATACTAGCTTTGGAGGGGGTACAGAGATGATTCACTAGGCTGATTCTGGAGATGAGGGGGTTACTTTATGATGATAGATTGAGTAGACTGGGTCTTTACTCGTTGGAGTTCAGAAGGATGAGGGGTGATCTTATAGAAACATTTTAAATAATAAAAGGGATAGACAAGATAGAGGCAGAGAGGTTGTTTCCACTGGTCGGGGAGACTAGAACTAGGGAGCACAGCCTCAAAATACGGGGGAGCCAATTTAAACCGAGTTGAGAAGGAATTTCTTCTCCCAGAGGGTTGTGAATCTGTGGTATTCTCTGCCCAAGGAAGCAGTTGAGGCCAGCTCATTGAATGTATTCAAATCACAGATAGATAGATTTTTAACCAATAAGGGAATTAAGGGTTATGGGGAGCGGGCGGGTAAGTGGAGCTGAGTCCACGGCCAGATCAGCCATGATCTTTTTGAATGGCGGAGCAGGCTCGAGGGGCTAGATGGCCTACTCCTGTTCCTAATTCTTATGTTCTTATGTTCTTATGTTCTTGTGTTCTTCTCTGGCCTTGTGCTTTCAGATGATCAACCAGACAGACTGGAGCCTGCACATCATCCTTTGACTGTGGGAGATGTTGCACAGGAGGAATAGGAGGAGGACACCTCTATGTGCATCACACAGGAGGCTGCGTCTTCAGAGAGTGGGGCTAGCAGCTTTCAGGAGGAAGGCGTGGTCGGGGAGATGGAGGTGGGTGATGTTCCTGGACCCAGTGGCCTGTAGCAACGCCACGGTGGTGGGGAAGTCCGGGTGCAAGCTCCCCGGAGGGTGAGTGTGCGCCTGAGTGATGCTCAGCAGCACTCTGATGAGGAGGCCGAACTATGGGTTGTCGCAAGACAATCATTGTGGTTACACCACAATCTACTGGGTGCACTGGCAAGGGTGCCCGAGAGTCTCGGTGCTTTAGTTGTGAGGATGGAGGAGTCCATCTCAAGGTTTGCACCTGCTTCTCAGCAGCCCACTGAGCCCATCCTTGATAGAGACCAACGGATGTCGGATGCAACAAGTGACCATGGAGTCTCAGACATGGCGGCACGAGCTATGGCTGATTTTGCAGTAGCCACTGAGCACCAGGCCGACGCTATTGGATGCCTCGATAATGTAATGTCGTCAGTGGGTGGTCGCATCAATCAGCTCTGTAGTGTGTTGCAGTCGCAGTCTGTGTTAATACAGAGGCAAATTGATGCCACGGATGCACTGATTGCTGCCATCGTGTGTGGCAGTGGCTCAAAGTGAGCAACTCTTTAACAGCCTTGCTGCAGGCCCTGAGACCCCATTGAGGTGGAGCAATAGGCGTGGTGGGGGTGGGGGTGAGAAGAAGGGAAGTGATGTGATAGCACTCAGCAAAACCTTGTTTAATTCTGAACTCATGCAAATAGTTTTACTTGGATGCAAACAATTGTTTGATAGTCGCTAGAGAGTGCTACCTTGTTGGAAAATGAAATCATGTAAATCATTGCACTTGGATGTTTGAAGGGGTCTTGTGGGTTTGATTATTTGCTGAGGATTATGGCGTTATGTTGTGTTATTTTACAGCACACTATGGTTTTCTGTTAACTGAATTATTTTTTGATTTTTGAAGTCATCGCTGCAGGACAAAGTGGTGTGCACTCATTGAGTTGCAGAGGTAACAGTGAGATATGAGTTGTCAATGTCAATGACCTGAAGCCCACCAATGTTTGAGAAATCCTAGTAGTCAAGCTGAGTAGTTGGCAGACGCAGCACGCTAACACCTACACACTGTGCGAGGACCAAACGCTGCACCGGCCGTGACCTCTGTGCCCCGGCTGCAACTCTGTTTAAATGCCGCCCCAGAATCCTAACCCGCCTTGTGAACAGCAACTTTTTGTTGCACATTGGCCACCAGCCAGTAAGTGAGATGGCAAAACTGAATTTGGCGTGACGTCATGATTTCCATAGCAGTGGTCGGCGGGGCAGCAATTATTTATGCCCTTGAAAAACCAGAACTGAATCTCGCACCAGGTGTCAACGCCATCGCGAAACCGCTGCCGCCCAGTTAACGACTACCGTTGGCATTATCAGCTGGCGTTCGCAACCGAATTTCAGCCCCAGGAACATTTAATACCTTCTTTTGAAATGTTCCAGCCTTTACAAGGTCCTATTATTGAAAGCTATTTTTATTATTTCAATATTATTTATTATGGTTACAGTAAAAAACAATTTCTCTTCTGTGACTGAGGTTGTAAGATCATTTTAAGTTCTGCGTACTTGACTTTTGATTGTTGTTGAATCCATTTGATTCAAATGACAAAGAATCACACTAGCACTTTAAGAGGCATAAGCACTTTTGAAGTGACTAGCCAGTACAGTACATCAAAACACTCTGTGAAGTACAATACTGTCCTTTGGGGCCTGTGTTTTATGTCATTTTAGAGGGAAACACATTAAGGAATTCAAATAAAAAATCAACAGCCACAATTGTGAGTGAGTTTTTCATTAGGATAATTACCACAATAATAATCTCAGTGTAGGTTTGATGGACTGCTGAGTGACTTTATCCAGGGAGTGGTTCATCAGTACAGACGAGGAAAATCCCAGGTCTGATTCCGCTGATCATAGCCAGGGCACTGGTAGGAGTGCTACAATTGGCTCCGCATCCCTGGATTGGGAATGTATAGTAGGTACCCGAGTCTTGATCACCATCCAGTGACCACTGCTTGACATCACGTGAGGACAGGACTGGGCTCAGATACATTGTCCCACCAAACAGTCTGCCAACACTCACCGTCCAGAAACACACATGATCAGCAGCGACACATATTGGAATACCGCAGCAAAAATTAAACACCTTTTATTGAGGATGAGAGAAATATAATGAAGAAACTTGGAAAGAAAAAAATTATACTACCAGTAATGGTATTTTTATTCCATCAACCAAAGAATGGCAATTATTCTTAAAAAGGCAGCTGCAGGTGTAAAACATCCAGACACTGTGAACGTCTTCAGGTGATTCAAACATGGATCCTACTAGTAAATAAGAGAGTAGAACTCTGACCAAGCCGTATTTTAAAAATAATTTTAATATTTCATTTGATAAGAGTTCTGATGAATGAATCATTTACCTATTTTGTATCCTGTAACCATTGTTCTTTTAGATTAAGTGTCTCAGAGATGAATAGCATTAACAAGCTCTCTTACGTGATCTGAAATTCTTTTCTCTGAGTTTTGTCTCTGCTGCTTGTACCACCACCAAAAAATATTTCCACTGGTCACTGTGTTTTAGCAACATTGCAAAAATACCAGGATCTCCGATGTTTTCCTCGTAGGTACGGATTAACTACTCCCTGGATAAAGTCACTCAGAAGTCGATCGAGCCTACACTCACGTTGTTATTGTGGTAATTATCCGAGCGAACTGCCAAAATTTAAAAAAAAATCTTCCCCCTTGCATATATCCACAGAAGAACAGGCAGGATGCTTTTTGCTGTGGACTTCTCCATAAATTTTGTTGTTACAAATTGAAAAATAATGAGAAGTGCTCAAAACCCTGTTGCTCCTGTTAAAAAATTATGAAAGCATTTAAGAAACGTGCTGTTTTTGAGGGTACAATAGGTTTTCCTAGATTGATAAGGTCTTTCTGACTTGTCGTCTTGTTGTCAGGTTATGTCAGTACCTACCTATCTGAAATCGTAGAAACATAGAAAATAGGTGCAGGAGTAGGCCATTCGGCCCTTCGAGCCTGCACCACCATTCAATGAGTTCATGGCTGAACATGCAACTTCAGTACCCCATTCCTGCTTTCTCGCCATACCCCTTGATCCCCCTAGTAGTAAGGACTACATCTAACTCCTTTTTGAATATATTTAGTGAATTGGCCTCAACAACTTTCTGTGGTAGAGAATTCCATAGGTTCACCACTCTCTGGGTGAAGAAGTTTCTCCTCATCTCTGTCCTAAATGGCTTACCCTTTATCCTTAGACTGTGACCCCTGGTTCTGGACTTCCCCAACATTGGGAACATTCTTCCTGCATCTAACCTGTCTAAACCCGTCAGAATTTTAAACGTTTCTATGAGGTCCCCTCTCATTCTTCTGAAATCTAGTGAATATAAGCCCAGTTGATCCAGTCTTTTTGATATGTCAGTCCCGTCATCCCGGGAATCAGTCTGGTTAACCTTCACTGCACTCCCTCAATAGCAATCGTTGGACAACACAATAGCAGCAACAACAATAACAGCATTTTGTATTGATATAGCACAGTAATGCCAACCCCAGAATTTCATAACTCAGGAGACAAACTCTTAAAAATCGTGAGATTTAGGACAAAATCACGAGTTATTATTTTTTGGTTTAGTAACCTCATTAGTGGCTCGATTTAATCTCTAACAGGTCACAGCTCTTTACAAACACTATATTACCGCATCTGAAAATGCGTTACAAAATACTTTAAAAACATTCTACCCATTATCACCACCATTCGTGAGTTGAGGTAAGTTTTCATTAAAAATCGCATGTCTCGCGAGAGTTGGCATTATTCTTAATTACCTTTCTTACTACCATCTCAGGTGCATTTACCCAATGAGCAATCAGGGCAGCCAATATGGTCCCTATTAATATGCATCCAGCAAAACCTGATATTCAGCCAGGAAAAGAGGTATTGTTGCATCATGCAACTACTAGGATGGTAGAAGGCAATCTGGATGGACCTTGGTCTTTCTTCATCTGACAGTTTCTCTGCATCTGAGACGAGACATTGTAGAGGTATGCAACATAGTTAAAGGAATGGAAAAGCTAAATCCAGAATATTAAACAGAACAAGGGATACAGTAGTAAAAGCTAAATGTAGGACTGATATCAGGAGGTACATCTTCAGACAAATACATGGATTGGGCTTCTAGATACAATCCTGTTGGCAAAAAGCTTGGAATTATTTTGGAAATTGAATGCTGCAATTGGAGAATGTAGGGTCTTTGCAGATGGGATGAATAATCTTCCTCATGCATAATTAACCTGTGATCACAATGGGGGACTAACTATTCTGAAGTGCATTTGCAATTTATTGATGGGTTCACTGGGCCCGAGGGATGTTCTCTCTATATACAGCAGCTATCCTATACCTAGGGTATCTATAAGCAGATTACATTCACAGCACTACCCTAGCCCAGGTTACCTGGACACACCGAGAAATACCTGCAATTCCCTTCTCCCTTCCTGGATGATGCAAACTGCAGACATTATCCCAGGCCAAGCTCCTCCAGTGAACTAGGTTGCAACTGCAGCCACACCGGGATGGCAGGCCCCCGGGGACAAGCACATAAGCCTTCATTGGTGTTCAAAATGAGCCCGAATAACTCAGCACTAAATAGCTGCCAAACCAGGCAGCTGCGACAGCATTACCTCCTCATACTCCCATCCCTACTTAACTCCTACTCCAGCCCGAGTCCAGGCCTAACCCTGACTCTCACAGCCTCCTCAGTCATGGGCAGCCAGAGCAGGCAGGCCTTGGCCAGGAACCAGTCCCAATCGCTACCCGCTGCCACTTGGCTCCTCATCAGCGCCAGCAGAGACTGAGCCAACACGTGCGACCTGCCGCTCAATGCCTACTCCAGCTCCTGTTCCCAGGGCAATCAGTGACTGACAGGTGGTAGCTGGCGTGCACCACTCACCCTTCCTCAGAGTCACTTCCGCAATCAGTAGGATGTTGCATTTTCCAGCAGTGGCAATTGGTGTGAAGTAGTGCATTGCGGAAAATGCAGTTTTCGCTGAGCCAGACTTGCATAGTTCTGGACAGTGTTATGACGAGAATGGAACTACATCTCCCAGCATGAGATGGACTCCTCCACATAGTGGCAGGGATTTTGTTGGTGCCCAGAGGGCGGGTTTGGAGGCGGGTCTGCTGTCAAAATATAAAAGATTGACAGCGGGTTCACAACCAACTGTCAACCCACTTCCGTATCATATTCCCAAGTGCCGGGTCTGCCTGCGCTTTACAGATCTGACATCAAGTGGCGGGGCAGTCAATTGACATAGTTAAAAGGTATTTATGCAGCATTTTACCATGCACTTACCATTTTTCCAGCTTTTTCATGAGGTTCCCAGCGCTTAGGGATCACATCAGGTAAGTCGGCCGGTTTTTCAATAATTCTTCATTCCTCTGAATAGTTGACAGCTGCAAAAGCTGGTATAAAAGCTAACATTTTACAGCTGTTCACTTTCCGATCTTAGAAGCGGGAGCCTTCAGAATTTGGAATACATTTTTCAGCTTTATGCAGGTTGGAGTAAACTCTCTATCCACTGTCACCTCCTTGAAGCAAGTTCTCTCATCATTGACAGATCACTTCTGTCATCTCAACTTCAGCTACCATCCTTCCAGCAGCATCGTTGACCTAAAAAAAAATCTCACCTTTGTCCTCAGACATCACCAGTATCACCAGGCACACCAGCAGCACCACCACCACCACCAACAACAATAAAAACTTGTATTTATATAGCACCTTTAACATAGTGAAATGTCCCAAGGTGCTTCACAGGAGTATTATGAGATAAAAAATTTGACACTGAGCCGCATGAGGAGAAATTAGGGCAATTGACCAAAATTAAGGTTTTAAGGAGTGTCTTGAAGGAGGAAAGAGAGGTAGATAGGCGGAGAGGTTTAGACAAGAAATTACAGAGCTTAGGGCCTAGGCAACAGAAGGCACAGGTTGAGCGATTATAATCAGGGATGCTCAAGAGGCCAGAATTAGAGGAGCACAGACATCTTGAAGGGGTTGTGGGGCTGGAGGAGATTACAGAAGTAGGGAGGGGTGAGGCCATGGTGGGATTTGAAAACAAGGATGAGAATTTTGAAATCGCGGCATTGCTTAACCGGGAGCAAATGTAGGTCAGCAAGCACAGAGGTGATGGGTGAGTGGGACTTGGTGCGAGTCAGTACACAGGCAGCCTGGTTTTGGATCACCTCTCGTTTACGTAGGGTAGAATGTGGGAGGCCAGCCAGGAGTGCGTTGTAATAATCAAGTCTCGAAGTAAAAAAGGTATGGATAAGGGCTTCAGCAGCGGATGTGCTGTGGCAAGGGCAAAGACGGGCGATATTACGGAGGTGGAAATAAGCGTTCTTAGTTATGCTGCGGAAATGTGGTCGAAAGCTCATTTCAGGGTCAAATATGACACCAATGTTGCGGTGTAGTTCAGCCTCAGACAGAAGTTGCAGAGAGGGATGGAGTCAGTGTCTAGGGAATGGAGTTAGTGGCGGCAACCGAAAACAATGGCTTCGGTCTTCCCAATAGTCAATTGGAGAACATTTCTGCTTATCCAGAACTGGTTGTCGGACAAGCAGTCTGGCAATTTAGAGACCGTGGAGGGGTTGAGAGAAGTGGTAGTGAGGTAGAGTTGGGTGTCATCAGCGTACATGTGGAAACTGATGCTGTGTTTTTGGATGAGGTCGCCAAGGGGAAACATGTAGATGAGAAATAGGAGGGGGCCAAGGACACCAGAGGTAATGATGCAGGGCTGAAAGAGAAGCCATTGCAGATGATTCTCTGGCTATGATTAGATATATAAGAATGGAACCAGGTGAGTGCATTCCCATCCAGCTGGATGACGGCAGAGAGCGGTTGAAGGATAGAATGGTCAACCATGTCAAAGGCTGCAGACAATTCAAGATGAACGAGGAGGGATAGTTTGCCTTTGTCACAGGCACAAAGGATGTCATTTGTGACTTTGATGATAGTCGCTTCGGTACTGTGGCAGGCACGGAATCGGGATTGGAGGGACTCAAACATGAAATTGCGGGAAAGATGGTCATGGATTTTGGAGGCGACAACATGTTCAAGGACTTTGGAGAGGAAAGGGAAGTTATAGATGGTGCGGTAGTTTGCAAGGACGGAGGGGTTGATGGTTGTTTTTTGAGGAGAGGTGTGATGACAGCAGATTTGAGGGAGAGGAAGACAGTAACTGAGGAGAGAGAATCGTTAAGAATGTCAGCTAACCTGGGAGCCAGGAAAGGAATTTGGGTGGTCAGCAGTTTGGTGGGAATAGGGTCAAGGGAGCAGGAACAGGATGACCTTGGAATGGTCATGAGGGGCGATTGAAGAGAAACTAGAAAAAAATGTGAGGTCAGGGTAAGGGGCTTTCTTAGAGAAGGTTTGGCCTGGTGGGCCAGGGTAAGGGAGGGAATAAGCAGAGGCAGCCGAATAGATGGTCTCAATCTTAGAGATACAGATGTTCATGAGTTCCTCATACTTATTTTCAGAGGTGAGGGTGGAGACTGGGGAGAGGGGTTTAAAAAGATGATTAGCAGTGAAGAATAGAAGCCGGTGTTTATCTTTACATTCCAGAATGATTCCGACATGGAGCCAGGAGAAGGGTCAGACCCACCACCTACCTCGCCCGCACTGAGCCCACCTCGGTAGGCAAAATCACGGCCAGTGTGTGGCGGACTGCACAAATCCCGTTTGCTCAGCGTGTCAACAATATTGTAGATGAAGTTTAAAATCGTGCGTTTTCTGAGATGAATCACCAGAATGCGAGTTGGACTGAATTTTTATTAAAAATCACGTGTCTCAAGATTAAATCAGGATAATTGACATTACTGTTTGTGTCCCAAATCACTTCACAGGAACATTATCAAACAAAACTTGACACCGAGCCACATAAGGAGATATTAGGACAGATCGGTAGGTTTGAAGGAGCGTCTTAATGGAGGAAAGAGAGGTAGAGAGGTAGAGAGATGGAGAGGATGAGGGAGGGAATTCCAGAGCTTAGGGCCTTGGCAGCTGAAGGCACGGCTGCCAATGGTGGAGTGATTAAAATTGGGAATGCGCATGAGGCCAGAATTGGAGGAGCGCAGATATCTCAAAAGGTTATAGGACTGGAGGAGGTTGCAGAGCTAGGAAGGGGCAAGGTCATGGAGGAATTTGAAAACAAGGATGAGAATTTTGAAATTGAGGCGTTGCTTAACCAATAGCCAATGTAGGTCAGGGAGCAGAAGGGTGATGGGTGAATGGGACTTGTGCGATTTAGGACTCAGGACGCAGAGTTTTGAATGACCTCAAGTTTCCGAAGGGTGGAAGATGGATGGCCAGCCAGGTGTGTGTTGGAATAGTTAAATCTAGAGGTAACAAAGGCATGGATGAGGGTTTCAGCAGCAGATGAGCTGAGGCAGGAGTAGGGTCGGATAATATTACAGAGGTGGAAATAGATGGTCTTCGTGATAGTGTGGCTATGTAGTGGGAAGCTTAACTCGGGGTCAAATACAACACCAAGGTTGCGAACAGTCTGGTTCATCCACAGACAGTTGCCAGGGAGCAGGATGGAGTGCTGGCTACAGAATGGTGATTTTTGTGGGTATCAAAGACAATGGCTGGAATTTTCTGGGGTTTCAACGGTGGTCGGGTGGGACAGTGTTTTTTTGACAGCGGGTCAACCAGCCTCAAGGCGCTTTTCCCAATGTCGGGTTTGTCAGCACCAACCCAATTAACCTAATTATAATTACCAGACTCTTAACAGGCTTATTCACCCTATTTTTAAATTTTAACTTCATGGCCATGGAAACCACACTGTTTGGTGGTCATGCCTGTCAACCTGAGGCAGAAGTTAGTGGCCATTGCTCCAGGTGATTATTTGATAGCATCAAATGTACAGTAAAAGCTCCCTACTGACAGATATCACTTTCCTCAGCCACAAGCTGTTCTTCATTGCATTTCCACAACAGGTTCAGAATGCTGCATGTCTTTCCACGTCTCCATCGAGACTCACGTCATTTCCTCTCTCACATTGATAGATCGCTTCTGTCATCTCTACTTCACCTGCTATCTATTCCAACAGCATGGGTGCCATTTATACTGTCTCACCTTGGCCCTCAGAATCCCACCACGATCAACCCCAACACCAATAGCACCAGGCACACTAGAAGCACCAACAACACCAACCTTCTCCGCAATCACCTGATGCTGCACAGGACAGAGGGCAACAGCACTCGAGCACACTGCTGCCCGGGAGGCCAGGAATGGTCTCACTTTGGCCAGATTTACTTCACTTAATGCTGTACACCCTGGCTGCCACATGATGCACTAGGTTGGCACCACCCTACACCAACACCATAAAGCATCCCGACAATGACCAGGCCATTCCTTTCACACTCAGCACCATTGCAGGAGGTACCCTTATGTCTCATCATTCACTACAACTCATTAAGCCACTACCAAAGGTGCACACAAATCTGTCCAAGATGGGAAAGTGTTGAAAATAAAGATTTCAATGTTTGACAGCACATTAATAGAAACTTTACATAAATATTGGATAAAACACCAAAGTGGCTACCCTTGTGTATTGTTAGTTGGTATGATTGCACAAGGATGAGGGTGAGTATGAGGAGTGGCTTGTGAGATGGTGATGTGATAATGTAGATAGAAAGAGAGGGATGGGTGGCAGTGCAATATATATTGGTGTGAGTAAGGATGTGCAGAGGCAAGGTAGAGAAGGCAGAATGATGGGGATGTGATGAGAGGCACAGGTGGATAAGGTCGAGTGTGGCTTTGTACTAAAGTTTCCTGATCTAATGAGATAATTGAAATGTTTGCACCACTGCTCCCAGGTTCTCCTGACACCATCCCTACTTGTGCCCTCCTGTGCAATGTACAACCAGCTGTATTGGTCTCCTGGGGAGGTCTTTTCTGCCCAACGGAAGAGAAGAGGACCTTCCTGCATGCTGTGATTCCCTCCATAAGCATATGGAAGGAGTCATGGGAGAACCTGGGTGCAGCCCTCTGCCCCTGTGCAGTGATTGTCAGTGTTTGCAGCACTCCAATGCTGTAGAACACTGACAGCACAAATGTCAAAAGATAGTTGGCCATAGTCCCTTTAAGGAAACCGGCTGTTGACGTGTCATGAATGATGTCACCAGACCAATTCTTCTAATTGGGCAGGCTTAACAGGCCCTATCAAAGTAAATTCAGTTTAGACAGCAGGATGGAGCCAACAGCAGGGCTGTGACCCGCCACCAACGTTGCCCACCCCGGACCTGCCGAGTTGAGCAAGATCTCAGCCATTGTCTTCGGTCTTCCCAATATATAGTTGGAGGAAATTTCTGCTCATCCAGTACTGACAATTTAGAGACAGAGGTGGGGTCGAGAGAGGTGGTGGTGATGTAGAACTGGGTGGCCTCAGATGCTATATTTTCAGATGATGTTGCCAAGGGGGGGGGTGCAGGGGGGCAAGGATAAATTCCTTGGGGAACACCAGAGGTACCGCCTGGGAAATCAGAGCAGTGCAGCCATGCCGGTGGCGCAGACGAAGGTAATGTGCTGTAAATGTAATTGCGAGTGTTTTTTGTATTTAATTTTTGTACGATTTGTGCTGAGGTAACATGGCCAATGTTTTAGGACTGTTTTGCTGTTTTTTCTTAAAGGTCCCACTCCCCCATACGTCTCTTGGTGCGCGCACGGCCCAGCTCTTAA